>NC_088860.1:7027703-7327703 GCF_963853765.1 Magallana gigas | reverse complement strand
ACACTATAATTATTGCATTGGAACTCAAAGAAACCTGAAAGTCAAGTCTAAAGTATTGTCATCAGACATTGATTTTCCAATTGTTGTAGAGAGATTCCAGTAAACATTATATGCAAGCAAATGGGCAGTATTTCTTTACGAGATATTTTATGTCATATTGATTTTTTTTTGTAGCCATGTGGGGTGGACTATGAGCTAAAGACATTTGTTGCTGAGAATGCAGATGAAAAACCACATAGAAGGTACAAATATTGGATGAAGATCATAAGGGAGAATGTAAAAACACAATAGGCTGATTTGTTCTTATGAGGAGAGTTATCAGCAGCTGCTGGATCTCTGAAATTTTATTATAGTACAAAGCATTATAGTTGATGTTCTTATAAGTATAATTTTGAGAATGAAGGAATATAAAACAAAATTGCAGCTTTATCTGTTAAAATTAGATTTTGCATGTTTCCATTACGAATCATATGATTATTAGGTATGCTTATAAAGGTAACTCTCTACATCAAGACTTGTACTTTTTAAGACACTACCTCACAAGATGGTGTTTTCTTAAATTTGTTGAAAATCATCATAGCTCAGTTGTTAAAGTATTGGCGTGTGAACAGCCAGTCATGAGTTTGAATCCGCCTGGGGTTTTTGTTCATATTTGCTGAATTAAATTTGTTAAAATCATATTTTTTAAAATCCAAAATTGCATATTTTTCACCTATTGACCTATATATTTCTTAAACATTAATAGAATCATTCATTATTACGAGTGTGGGATAGTGAAATTCCACCGAGGGGACAAGATTCACTGTCTAGGACGAGGCTTTGCCGAGTCCTAGACCGTGAATCTTGGCCCCGAGGTGGAATTTCACTATCCCACACGAGTTTATAATGAATGATTATTTTTCTCGCATTATATTAGCTTAAGGTATACGTTTACTCAGAATGAAAAAAAATTCCACTGATGATAATGAAAAACCATCTATTGTGTGTTAAAGACCTATCATGGGAGTGCTATTTTTTACTTTCAAAAAAGTAGGTCAATGACCTACTTTTTGAGATAATGGTCATTGAATATTTTTTCGAAATTCAAGAAAAGTCCCTAAAAATTTTACACTATGATTGAAATTTTCTTAATTGTGAAAATAATACAAATTGCTAAACAGTTTTAAAAATGAAATACAGTTTATGAATGGCAGCGACACTCAACAGACACAAAGCAATAAGTTTTCATTCACAATTTTTGTTAATATTCCAGTCCGAATTTCCTCTATCAGTTTTCAAATTCCTACCCTTTTTTGATTTAATTTTACAAAAAACTGAATGATGATAATACTAAAACATTAATAGCATTAAACTAGGTATATTGACCTTACTCTGCAGGCATAAAAGTTATATGAGGTCAATGATCAAAATTTTGAGATATGGTGTCTTTTATTGTTTTTAGGCATTTTTCAATATTGTTGTATTGTGTGCCATTCAAATATCTTAACGAAAAAGGGAGATAAAACCAACAGAAAATATACAAAATTATGTAAACTAACAAATAAAATCTTAACTTTGAATATTACAGTACTACCAAAAATATTTCAGTGAAAAACAAAATCTTTAAATTTTAGTCCGAATTTCCTCTGTTTTGCTAAAAGTCCAACTTTGCTTAAGCCTAATTCCATAATATAGTAAAAATATTGAATGGTTTGTCAATAATAATTCATTTCATAAATACTTTTAGTGGGTAGAACAAATTTTCCCCATGAAATTGAATTTTATAACAATCCGAATTTGAGAACTCAAACCCTGAGTAAACAACGTCCTTAAAAAATGATGTTTGACAACTTTCTGTTATGACGTTCAAAAGATTACTTTCGGTTTATCCCTCCGCGTGCTTCAAATAGTGCAAGTTAAATGAAAGCATAGTATCATACGACAGTTTTTTTAATTAAAATATGAAAAATTGTAATTAATTATGCAACACAATTACTTAATGGATAATATCAATGCACTATTTTGCATTTCCCTACAGCAGACAACGTTTGTTTACGTTTTAAAACGGCGTAGTAATACACAGTGTAAGACAGAAAAATCTCACACTGCTGTCTCACACCGGACAAACCGATCTCACACCGGTGATAATGCGAGAACATGCTATCTATCATTATCAAGTAATTTTCTGCTGATTTGAGAAATTATTTCAAGGTGTAGTGAGCCATGTACCTTAAGGAGGCTGGATATTGTCAGTATTATCCATCAAGTTATCCATCAGATTTACTTTAAATTTTTTTGTGTGATTAATAACCATTAAGCCATTTACTATTGTTAAGTAAAAAAAAAAAATCAAATAATTTAAAGTTTAATAGTTTCCTATACATGTATCTATATATACAGAGCTCTTCTTTCCAAGGAGGTTAATATATAGTCTAAGAAAGGCCACAACTATTCAGCCCTCTTAAATTTAATACCAGTTGTTACTATTTTCAAGTTGATTAAAAGAACTCTTGAATTATTCTCTATAGTAAGATAGGATCTCATACATATGAATTTTATCTAATAATTTTTTGATATTCTAGAAATTCAGTTCGTCTGGCAATCAGGAAGCTGACATATGCCCCCGAGGCGCCCGCACCCCAGCCTAGTGCCGAGGCTAAAAAAGACTTCATGATGAGCCCGGGCCACATCAAGCTAGAGGCCTCACTAGATAAGGAAGTAAGTGATAACTCAGCAATTCTGAGCCTGACCTATTTAAACAAAATGTGTCAAGTGGTCAGTGATCCAATGATAACAGTTTCAAGTTATGAAGGAAATGGCTAATACTTTGTATCAATCTACCAAGAAATGGCAGACTTAATGGTCCTTGTGGTGCCTTTCATCTCTCGCCTGAAAGATGAAAAAAATGTCTCTCAGGCTAGTTTCAAACTTGAAAAGGAATTTGCTTGTTACAAGAACATTTTAAAGAAAATTGACAATGAAAAGCTAAAGCCTGGCCATTGATACAGTTATTAAGCGAGTTCTGTCAATTTCCATTATAACCTTTTGAAGACACAGTAAATACATGTACCTTAATATAGCACTTTTTAACACCAGTAGTGATAATAACAGGGATATTGGGATATTCAGAGGTCAATGCCAGCTGGTTCACAGCAAATTGACCAATTTTGATCTGCAAATAAATCAGGAGAAAGTAGGGGGATCAGAAGTGTGGTAGCTGTTGAATGAGGATCTGTGAATTGATTCCAATCTGTTAATGATACTACCAGGATCAATGTCCTGTGTGAATATATAGGCCACCTCACATTGCCTGGGTGTCTAATTCCTGCAAGCCTATATTTGGCAATTTCCTTCTTGATTAATAATTATTTACATTTAATTTGATGAAGATATCTCTGTATTAAAGGATATACAAGAGATTATTCTTGCATTAAAAAGTTGAGAATACATTGGCGATGTGCCTCTATCATTGTTACCCTCAGCGGTGATTTTGTTTACCCAGGAGAAATCAGTGGATAATTTGATATTCTTTATCTGCTGTTGGCAGCTCATTTAGATGCAGTGTGAGTTCAATTAAATATGATTGACCATAAACGGCATTTGACTGAGCTAGCCCATTGGTAATTGCCTTGAGCTTCATCAGAGCAATCTTTACAATCAATAGTATCCAGACCTTTCACAGTTTACCAAACACTTGATTTATCATGTAGCAGATTGAACTTTATCACTCTGAAATATCGAGGCACTGTGACATTTAATTTGGGACAGTTTCTGAAGTGGAAGAAATGATGGACCTGTCTCATGCTCACTTAGCTCATTATTCATTTTCTCACATTTCCTTGTCCATGGCTCAACTGAGACTTTTGTGATGGAAAATGTATTGCTATCTGTCATTTGAAGTCAGTGCTATTGTCAGGGGGTTAGTTTTTCTCCTAAAAAAAAAGGGTTCTAAAAATCGCAGCTAATTTAGCTGAGTTAAGATGGGAGAGAGAGAGAAAGATCAAGTAGGGGTCACACTCTTCCATAGATGTATATTGACATTCAGTGTTTATTTCCCCTTATGTTTGCATTGGAAATCTTCGACGTTCAATTTCCTATGAATACACTTTAGTAATTCCTGCACCGTGAGCACAAATATAAACGTATCCACGTGTTTTGAGTTTATTTATTTTTGTAAGATTAAATGAAATGTTCAATCTTACATAACCAATTTGACATGTACTTATGAAAAATAATCATTAAATTATATCTACTTCATAATTAAATAGATTTTTCTCTACAAAGTTTCTGGCACTATATTCTTTGTCGTGGAAGCTAACTAAATAACTTGTTAATATGGCTGTTCCATGTGTGTTTTATCTTCCTGACTGAGAGCATATAATGGCTTTACAGCGACAATACATATATATTTCATACAAAAAAACATCAGTATGAATATAAATATAAGCATTAAATGCGTATTTTTGGATTTCGTCGGTCCTATGACACACCAGCGCAGTGCAGACAAATTGAATACCGCGCATTAGCGTGGTATGATCATTAGCACGGTATTCAATTTGTCTGCACCGCATTGGTGTGTCATAGGACCGACGACATCCAAAAATAAGCATTCAATGCTTAAATTATCTGACTAGTACCTCAAGAAATTGAACCCCAGTTGGCAAAATATAAATGATCGAATGACACAGCAGGAACACAATTTTTTTCTATTATTTGCATAAGTGCATGGTGAAGTGGCAACAGGAGTGCTATGACAGAATGTGTTGTCCTAGTCTAGAATTATGACATCTTGAACATGTATATAAAGTGTTTATTTTCTACAAAACATGCCTTTAATGTAGAAAGAAATGACATTTAAGATAAGTTCTGGGCTGCATTTTACCAAAGAACTTCAAACAAAATCGTAAATCTTTCAGTCTTATGCAATGATCCTGATCAACACTTAAAAAGTTTATATACAACCACTTGTTACTTGATTTTTTAAATATAAGTATGTTTTATTGGTATTAAGATCAATAATGTGCGCAAGCTTAAAAATAACGAGCATTTTAAAATTTGGTGGCAAGTTCTTTTGTAAAACACAATACTGACCTTTTCCACTGTCTGGTCCCAGCTCCTGGTTATATTCTACCCCCTATGCCCATATTGATAATGGAAAAATACTGGTACATGTATATGGACATGCAATCAACAAGTATTTACATTGTTGAGTATTTTCTTTGATCTGCACCATGCAGCATGGCATTGTATACTATTGCCTTATAATGCCTATGTTTGGAAAAGGTTGTTCCAGACATGTTCTGACTCTTCTTTTATCATTAACTGTCCTTACAATCAAGACAAAGTATCTGTAAGATAACCCCCCCCCCCTAAAAAAATGAAGCAAAAAAAAAAATAACCCCCCCCCCCCTAAAAAAATGGAGCCAAAAAAAAAAAAAAAAAAAACCACAAGAAAAAAAAACCCCTGGCAGGAAGTTGAATGTTGTTTGATGTTCATGCACCAAATCAAATGATATGAAATTTTCAATACATCTTTCACCAGAAAATAAACAAAATTATATAATTATCTAGATATCATTTTGGCTAGTAGGTTAGGTGTATGGTCTATGCAGCCTTACTTTGCTGGAAATGAAATGACTGAAGATAGAAGAACTTGTTATTGTTGTTTTTTAACAACATTGTTGATATATATTTCCTGTTTTGCTGTCATCAATGAATATGTACATCATCTTTGTTTTTCCTATTCAAGAAATACTACCATGGAGAGAGTATAGCAGTCAATGTATTGGTGGATAATAATACCACTAAGTCTGTCAGAAAAATCAAGATATCAGGTATGTGTAATATACATCATAATTACGCAAGAAAATTAAACTTGTGTATTGAGCAATGTCCCTAAAAATAAATAGCGGCTTTCAGGTCTAGGCGGGGCTTAACTTTTACTACAAGTGTGAATGCCTCAAGCAAGGGTATAGTCTACTTGGAGTCTCAAATACTGCTATTCCCTGTACACAGAAAGCAAATTAATACACAGGAAATAAACATTTACCGGTAGTCGAAATTTAATTATACTTTTGTTTCAAGATTTCTATACGAAGCTGTGAGGTGGTTTTATTAAGGAAATACATGTAAATAATTTTTAAATATTTCTTCATTGTTTGTCCAAATTTTCTCTGAAAGGTATTTTTAGTGTGTTTTGGATGTGAAATTGAGTGCTCATAGGTGTTATTAATATTAATATTCAAATTAAACTTTCACATATGTGGACTTGGAAAACTACCCTTTGTCATAGTAATATACCCAAATATCCAATGGCATGTATTTCTTGTGTATTTGAATGAGACATTTTTTTTCTCGCAACAATATGGATGACCACAGAAAGAAAAGCAAATATATATATTCACATTTATGTACATTTCATTAGTAATCATGATATGATTAAATAGATTTTTTGTCGTGTCATCTTAAATTTTGCAATCTGTTGTCTACATTGCCGGTGATAATCTATGAATAGAATCATGTGACCAGATTAAGGTGAAGTTATTCAGTGCATTTTTTAATGACAAATAATTTTGAACATGATATAATTGTAAAGTGATTGAACTCAAATGAGTAATTTACAGGAAAATAATATATTCTAATTGGTAATGAAATTATGTAATTTATAGGAAATTCATATATTTCCAATAGTAATGAAATGATGTATAGGATTAAAAAGATTTTAAAGATTATTTGTAACTTTAATAATTAGGACATTTTTGTTACTTAACTTTTCTGGAACTTCATGAAAAATTATGAGATATACATTGCATATACCGGTACAAGTATGTCTAGAAAATTGTAATTAAGAAGATTTTTTTCTCAATACATTCACATAGACTATTATAGAGTATATATACTTTTATTTGCTTGTGTTATGTTTGATATTATCTAATGTTATAGATGGGAGTGGTAATCAATGAATGTTTTTCTTTTGTATTTACAGTTCGCCAGTTTGCTGATATTTGTTTGTTTTCAACTGCACAGTATAAATGTAGCGTTGCAGAAATTGATAGCGAGTAAGTATCATATGTTATTGAGTTATCAATATAATGGCTGAGGCTATGAAACTTAATAATGTGAAGCATCTTTGCTTTATATTGATTTTTACAGACAACAATCTATATACAGCTTCTGTAGTGAATCTTTGATATCAGTATACATGAATATTATTGAGTGGTAAGCATTGCATGTAGTTACAATGTAGGGACGGAATGCTTTCTAAGAAAGTGGGGGGATTCCTCCAATATTCCTTTTATTGAATGAAAGTTATTGAATTTTAAAATGTATGATGTTGGTTTTATGATCTATTGAGAAATATTATGCCTGCTATTACAGTCTATTGTCAGGATGGGGAAAAACTAATTAGTGAACAATTCCAGATCCATGTGATGGACTTGATACCTTATGTTCTACATTCTTGGCTGCCTGCTTTTTTGCAATATTGATATTGATTCTAGAATATCAACAAGAATAATTAAACCCGAGTCGCTTTCTGATGGGGCAAATTTATCACTGATGACAGCAAGGCATTATTTTCAGTAGTTTAGCTCCAATATGAATTTAACATCTGAATATCGGTTAGAGCAAATTGGTTTGTTAACATTCTAGTTGTTTGTAATGTCAGAATCTGATCCGGCATCAGTAAAACAAATTGCCTGCAGTTAATAGGCTCGACTTACCTGTGTAGTACTGTTGATATGTACCTTAAATATACTCCGTCATTTTGCTTGCCTAACCTAAATTGTATCATACTCCAGATAAGTACACATGTACCTAAAACGTCTTCAGTAATTTTGTATACCTAACCTTAATAGTACTCCAAATATGTATCTGAAATATCCCCATTCATTCACTATGATTAATAGTTGTTAATCATAATTTCAAAAATTGCAAAACAATATTTATCAGATAAAGCTTAATAATGGAAGCGCTGTATGAAAAAATGTCAGAGTTTCAAGGCCTATTAGGGCTGAGAACTGTCTGATATTTTTTCATACAGAACTATTTGAGGCATATATGGTACTTAAAACACTGCCATTGAATTTCATTGTTGATTTACCTCAGATAGTCTGATTTTAAAAGATATCAGAACTGTAACCATTGGTAACTCTCTGATATTAAGAGGCTCAAGTCTGTAACTGTTACAGGTAAAATTTTAGGCTCACTAAAATTAGTTTTTGTGCAGGAGATGATTTTTTTTTTAATTTTTGTTCATTTTAAAATCTGTAAAAAAAAGTTGCTGTAAAACAAAAATAAAGGGTATGATGGAACATTCATGTGATATTAAGGCACACATTTGATATGTAATGTCTATTAAAATTTGATGTATACATTGAGTGCGTTTGGAACAAAGAACAATATGAATTAAAAGATAATTCTTACCTTTACTATTTGTTGAAGTTGGCTATATAAGAATCTATGTTTTTTTTCAGGGAGGGTTTTCCTATTCAACCTAGTCAGATTGGGTTTTGCAAAGTTTTTTACCTGACACCATTGTTGTCCAATAATCGAGACAAACGTGGCTTAGCATTAGATGGCAAACTCCGACATGAAGATACAAATCTGGCCAGTTCTACAATGTAAGTACAGTTCAAAACTTTACTCTGCAAATAAAAACTAACAAAAAGATGTTGCGTTTGTAAGTATGTTGGTGTGTTAGTGTACTGAAGGTTGTGGGCAAGATTGAAGGAAAACCTTTGCAGTTGCAATCATTAAATTTGCATACTTCTTAAGCATTGTAACAAGTCAAATTCTATACATTGTCCAAAGTCACTAGGTATGTATTATTTCTCATCATATTCCAACAGTCCATGTTATTGAGCACAGACAACTCAATTTACAAGTTAACAGAAGTACACAATAAACAAATAAGGGAATTTGATTCACAAAAATTAAAGAAAAAAAAACCCCAAGCCTATTTCAAGAGGATGCTTTTGTTGACACAGAAGTTAGACAGAAACTGTAAATATTGAAATTTTTCCTTGAACATTACTTACATTTTCAGAGGCGGATCCAGCAATTTGGAAAAGGGGGGGTTCCATTTGTTGAAAATCAATATATGCAAAATTCATTATTTGTCAATAAACAAGGACCCTTTTAACATTTTCCGTGCGTATACAACTATATTTAATAAACATTTATTTATCACTATCTATTTCACATCTATTTTAACATCAGAGTGCACTGCATTATTGAGCGTTTTGCTGTTTTAGTTTAGGTAAGGAAGATTTGCATAATTTCTAGCCTCAAGAAAATCAAGTCTCCAGCAATGAAAAAGTGCGTCTCTGCTTGATAGAAAAGAAACACGAAGAAACAAAAAATAACTCAAATTACAACAAACTATTATAAAAATTGATATTTTGGCAATTTTTTTTACACGTCTTTGATGTTTTTAAATTCTGAACTATTTTTCGATTTTGATTTCTATCTATTGCCTTCTTAAATAAAGGTCAAAATGATGGGATATGACAAAAGAATGGGGATAAATTATCCGCTGAATAGATGGTACATGTGTAATACAATGGGAGTACCTCCCAGGGAACATGATGTGACCTCTGTAATGGGTGCGCTACATCATCCGGCACTAGTACTGATGCGATCATATTTAGGAAAGTTTTGAAAAGTTGTGCATTTTCATAATGGTTTACATATAAACACTTTACACGGTATTTTTGTAGCAGAATTTCCGATTCTTAGAAACAAAACAAAAAAGGGCTTTCTTTTGTGTTTCATGTGGGTATGAAGGTAGCTAGCATTAAAAAAAAATAGCATAACCCGCATAAGCAGGTCCTGTATTTTTTTTGTATTTTTCCTATGAAACGAAGTAAAACTCATCTATTACAATTACTTAAGTTAATTTGAAAGTGGCTTTTTTATGTGAAACGAATGCGTGTACTCGTACTTGAACGTCGTTTTACTCGATGGCTTGTCAGTTCAAAACTATATGAACTATAATCGATTTTTTTTTCAAGAAATACTAGAAAAGAAAATACATTGTAGATGTTATTATAAATCTGTGTTTTTAGCGATACTGCTTAATTTTATGTATTTTTAATTTTCCACATGTTTACTCAGTGTAGTAAACACCGGGTGCTGAAGGTACAATGTACTTTATTTTGATAAAAAATCTATAGGATTTTTTCATATAAAAACAAAACTATGGGACGTAGTATGAAATTCTTTAAATATCAAGCAATTTTAGAAGCATTTATTTTAGATAATTACAGCATTTCTATTATAAATGGAAAAAAAACTGCCTTTGAATAGGCTTTAAACGTTTCCAAAAAAATTTCATATGACCCAGAGAAAGGGGGTGTTCCAACCCCCGGAACCCCCCCCTCTGGATCCGCCAATGATTTTAATACCATAAAAATATAGTATAATGTTACAGTCCACCAGGAACCTCACTATCCTACATATATGTCTTATATAACATATCTACACCCTGAAGATAATACCTTTCATTATTATTGTCAGCATGAAACAACTTCCGAGAAATATCCAAGGTACTTTTTGTTGTATTTTGTGTCATGACTATGTGTTTATTTTGCTCGGTTGCAGTATGACAGAATCTAGTCAAAAGGAAAACCTGGGAATTGTCGTGTCTTACAGAGTGAAAGTGAGGCTCATCCTGGGATTTGGATCGGGGTGAGTTGTCTTCTTTTTATTATCCATCACATTTTATTTGTCAACAAACAAAGACTTTTACATCATTCCTGTAAACCTACCAACAGTTTTTTTTCTGCTAACCTACAATAGGTAGTTGCATGGTAAATTTAAACTCAGTAGACATTGCAATATTGAATAATACTAGAATTCATTTTTTGAAACATTAACAAAAATATTTTATAAAGCTTCAGAGTGTTCAACTCTACTTGATAAATGAAGATGCATTTATTGTTTATTTATTAGTAATCATTAATCTGTATATACATCAATGTACATTTACCGTTAAACAGTTTAGTTGTAATTAACCTATAATTCAAACTTCAGATACTACTATTGATATGGTTTTTATTTTACTGATTTGATTGTAATGATATCAAAGTCTTTATTTAACAAACTCTATTTGATTAGAAAATAAAGCCAAAAACAACAGCAAAAGGAAACCTTGTCACTGAAGAACAAAAATAAGTTATTAATGCATGTCACAGTGAAATTGGGAAAAATGTGTAAAAAAAAAAAATGTGAAAAAAGCGAAAATAAGATAATTGCAAAAATTACAGAATATACGGTATGTTCATTATGTTTGCCATTTGTTTACAGAGACCTGTGTGTGGAGCTACCTTTTACCCTGACTCATCCTAAACCTCCGGAATCTCCTCCCCCCTCCCGTCCTATCAGCGTGGTCTCCAAGGAAGGCGAGAACGCACCAGTGGACACAGACCTCATACAATTAGACACCAAGTAAGCCAGTGCTACTTGTTGGCTATCAAATATTATTAATGATCTCCTTCAGTAGATCTCATTATTCAAACTTATAAGTAATAATCAACTCTCTCTTAGCATTGAATCATGATTTTTGGAAAGATACAGTCTCATAACTGCACAGTGTGTGCATACAAATTGAATAACGTGCGTTAGCGCATTATGAAAATTTGTATGCACATAGCTGCAGTTATGAAACTGTATCATTAAAAATAATTATTTAATGCCTCTATTTACATTTTTTTTTAACTTTTTGCCTTGTATGCAAATGTGATTTATACCTTAAAATTCCTATCATATCCTAAGGGCAACTTCATATTAATGGAAGAGCCACTGTAACGGCCACAAACGTGAACTTTGATTTTCGCTTGTGACCTTGCAGTTTACAGCGTTCAGCATTTGTGGCGTCATAATAAAACTCATCATTTTAAACTTTAAGTACCCTAAGCAAAAAATATGTGGAATGTAAATATTTTTTATTATACTTCATTCCAAGAAATTCATTATTTTTCAGTGGAGTGGAGCCAGTCAAAGATGATGACTTTATATTTGAAGACTTTGCAAGACTAAGATTAAAAGGTCATGATCCAGATGACACAGAAGCTTAAGTTGACCTTTGAAGTAACCTTTTGCAAATCAACTCTGTGGCAATTTACACGAAAAAAAAAAGATTTGTGTCAAACCTTTCAGGATAAAAAAGAGAATGAATAGGACCACTTGTTAGAATTCTCAGAATTCAAAAGTGTTAGAGATACCCCAAGAGCAGACTGGGTGTTTTTCTTAGATGTTGTCATAGTAACAAATGTGAAGTTTCTATATTTTTATTGTATTGAATCTTGATCTGAGTATCACTGAAGCCTCTCCCCATGTCTTCGTACTTTATATTTCTGATAAAAAGTTTTTACTCCAGGGAGCAAACGATCTGTGCATGCGAGACAAGAAAACTTCACACTGTTCTCCAAGTGTATTTGGTACCTATGTAAGCCCCTTCCTATCTGGTGCTTTACGAGTTCAGTATGTTTGAGTCTGTCAGGGTGCTTGTCTGTGTGTGTGTGCGTGTGTGTATGGTTTGGTATATTTAGATAAGTTATGTATCTGTTTGGCTTGAGAATTATAGTATTATATATTTATTAAAAAGTTCTAGTGCTTGTATATTTATCTGTAGAAATCAGCATAATGTAGCCATTTTTAAGGATGTTTGAATTGTGTAAAATGCTTGAAGGTTTTTCCCCCTCAGAATATATAACATGATAAAGCAAATGATTTGCTATATTTATCAAAATTTCTTCATATTAACAATAGAAAGCAAACTTACCATTCTGATTTTTTCATTATTTTTTTTTATCAGTTCATGATTCAAATTTTTTACCATGCTTAGAATTTTCCATGTGATTTTACATAATTTTATTTAACAGAAAAGATATGTCTTACAAAACGTTGTCATTCATCAATTGAACCTCATTTGATTTTATTTAGCTAATGTATATTTTTGTCTGAATTTTACAGTGCATATTAAAATACGGTCAGCTTCATTCTATGGCAAAAAACTGTGTTATGTCACGAAGCTTTATCAGTTCAAGACTGGTGATTTTTAACAATACTCGATCGTCAATACGGGATTAGTTTAGAACTGTTAATAAGATTGCAGGTTTTTTTTTAAAGATATAGATAAAGAGCTTATTGGTAACCTCTTCAGTATGGCGTACCATCTGTACCTCATTGTGGTATGTCATTGGAAGACTCCTGGGTTTGACTTTTAACGATGCAATGCTTTATCTGACAAATTGCAACTTCAGCAGAACTACTAGATATACACACGAGTTTTGACCACTTGTTAAACGAAGCAAAGACACGCGCATTCGCCAGCATTAGTTGCAGTGTGAGGAAGGGGAGAGAACCCTTGACTGTCCTACTTTCTGTTCGGCCTGTCAGCGCTTATGTCCAACAAGATATATTTATATGCTTTGTTGTTGTTCGGTAGTCCTGAAATTTAATCATTTGTATTGTTAAAGTAAATATATGAAATTCATCCTAGTATGTTGTTGTTGTTAATTTGATTTACAGTGCTCTGTAACACTGTAACACATTGCTTTATGTATACTACCAGTAGATGAATTCAATTTGTTCACTGGTTGTGTACAAAACGCAACTCAACTGAGTTCGTCTTAAGACTTTGATACTTGTATCCCTGCATTCATGGCATCGTATGTAGTTTTATCGTTTTACCAATATCTGCATTTTCTCGCAAAGAACACAAATGTTATTAGATGGCATCATCAAGTGAATATACGTTCCCCAAGGCGTACTTTCGCACTGATATACCGTAATACCATTTTTTCATGGACGAGGAAATGTCATCGGCTAATCTACAATAGAAATTGAAATGTAGGAAATTTGCATTCCGCTTGGTGTCACATGGGTGTTTGGAACATTTTATATCTCATACTTTCACTGGCGATTTAACACATCATTTATTCATCACCTTATACAGAATAAATAACTAAAAAAATCGCAGTCTTCATTGATTAATGGTTATCCTTTGATAACTTCGCCACTGTTTTAAATGACAACTATAATGACAATTATAGTTTAAATAAAAAAACTTAAATTCAATAAAACCATTGAATATACATGAAATAACGTTTCATATACAGAAAGGTGACGCAAAATAATTAAAAATAGGTAAATTTGATAAATTATATATTATAAATATATAAATTGATTCACAAGAAAAAACCTTTCATTCAGTTTATCTCTCCATGCTGTGAAAGTAGAGAAGAATGTTTTCCAAGATTTAATTCATTTTCACAAATTGGCCATATTGACTCAGCAATAGGGACTTTATGATTATTGCTATCATGCATTTAGTTTTCTTTAAATATGTGAGTAGAGAAGAATTTATTCAGATAAAATACATTTTCACTATTGTACGAAGGGAAGTATTCGCCACCGTTTTATTTTCGCCCCTTTCACCCTTGTTGTCAGTGTGCGAATTTAAGACTGGGGGATTTCCAATATCTCAAATTATTTCTCTTTAACACAACTTTGTTTGGGCGAATTCAAGACGGGGCAAAATTATTTGAAAATGCAGTTGGGCGAAACTAAAACCCTGTTTACAGTATATGGCCAAATTGGCCCCGCCTTAGGACCTGGACCCATGATTCAGGGGCCACGAATTTTTCAAATATATATGGACATAGAAAAGACGATTTTGTGAGATTTGATATATTATTATTATTATAGTCATATTGGCCCCGACCGAAGGCCTGGACTAGAGGTATAGGGGCCATATATTTTACACTTTAGGTGGAGGGCTTCATGACCATTAAAATCATGCATTTAGTTTTTATCAAGTTTAAATGGGAGTTCAGAAGATTTAATACATTTTACTACAATATAGCTATATATTATAAGAATTAAAAGTAGAGAGGTTTATATACATGCATTTAGTTTTTCTCAAATTTATAATGAAGTCGAGAAGAAGATATTCTAATGTTTAATAAGTGCTCACTACATGACCATATTGGCCTCACACTGAGATTTGAACCTCTAGGCCATGAATTTCACAATCCTTGCTCATCATAAATATGTGCTTAGTTTCTCTGCTAAATGTCCAGTAGTATAAAAACAGATTTATAAAATTTGCATCCCTTTTTACAGTTTTTACCCAAGGTTTCTGGCGTCTAGCTGAGGGTGGTGGTCATGAATTTTACAGTGGATTTGTTCCTCTCCCTCTATGGATGATACACACCAAAGTTCGTCAAGTTTATCCTACAAGTATATCGACAGAAAGCTGAAAATGTCAAATGATACCACACGACGACGGACGAAACCGGACAGCAATATGTCAGCTAACAAGTTATAACGTTTTATACTATGAAGATAAATTGCCATTTACGTGCCTTACACAGCAGAGCAGGAACCTAAAATGAATATAAAATTGTATCAAATAGTTAATCTGTGTTTGATTTTCAGTTTGTAGCACAAGAGGAGTCAATACGAACGAATTGCAATAGCATTTTTAGGTCACCTGAGTAACTCAGGTGACCTATTGATATTGTTATCTGCCTGTCGTCGTCCGTCCGTTAACAATTGAACACTATTACTTCTTCGTAAAAACTACTCGTCGAATTCTTTTCAAATGTGGTATGTTGCAACTTAATTGTTGGCAAGAGAAACATAAGTTGTAAAGTTTATGACTCTTTTCTCACAAGGGCCTAGTAGCAGGGCAAAATCTGACAATTTTTCAAGAATCTTCTCTACTTCTGCTCATCTGAAAGAAAAAAACCCCCTGAATACTAGTAGTTTAGTACCTCAGCACAAACCATCGCCGCTGACAAGACTTAGTTCTTGAAAATAATTGATAAATTCGATGTAATGTATGCTAAAGCATTGTTTTTCAAGGAAACTTATTTAAAAATACATTGAAAATAGTCAGAATTTATATGGTACGAACAATTAAGATATTTTTTGTAGTCGTATGTATTCCTACGCCAGAGTTCAATATAGTCTCGTTCATCTCCGAAAAGCAGAGAGTCTCTCTTGCTTGTCGGAGATTTACGGTGTCAGTCGAGCGTTTGGTTGAACGAGACTAGAGTTCAATATTGCTTGGATCCATACAATTTTCGAGAAATATTTCTATTACTGATACACAGTTTGATTGAATTAATTTTATCTTTGAATATTATTTAACATGATTCATATGGGGGTTTCTCGACATTCTTGTCGAAAAAGTCTAAAAATTCATATTTATGAAAATGTGCGTAATTCAAATACAAATTAGAAACTCCATGTACTTGTCATGCAAAATAACATCATTGATTTTAAAATAAATAAACATCGACAAAATCAACTCTCGTCAGTTCTTCAGTACTTTGATCAAACATTATATTCATTAACAATATATGACCATTTAAGCCCTGCTCTCGATTTGAAACCCTTACCCCCGTGGGACATGAAATTTATAATTTTTGCTGAGAGATTGCTGAGGTCCAAACACTGTTTCACTTTAATTTCGGTTTGTCCGAGTAACTGCATAGGAGAGTTGATTAAAATCAACTCCCAAAAATCACAGGATGAATCTGTACCATTCAGTCAACTGAACGTTAACTAAATGGTCTAGAGAGGTCACTAAATGGCAAAGCTATGCCATTCAGTCACCTTTCAGTTACCTCTCAGTCACATTTCAGTCGACTGAATGGCACAGATTAATCCTGAGAATCTTCTTTATTTTTGGTTGATACTAGTATAAAGTATTGGAGATTGATTATGAAAATCATAATTTTATAATAATATTGGAGATTGATTTTGAACTGTCATTTTCAATGAAATATGTAGGGAATAGGTAACATATCTCAGAGATTTTCCTCTTCATTTCTGATTTTTAAAATCTATCTATTAGAATGCCTACACTACTCCTTTTCAAAATGATATCAAATTAAATATGTTTTCGTATAATTTTTTATAGGATGATAAGAATTTTATTGTTTCATTTTGTCATCATTAATTAGATCTTGACCTTAAGTTAAGGGGGATGTGCGGCCATCTTGCACATTTGAGGATAAGAATGTAAACATTGCTTGAACTGGCTTGTTACTGCCAAAAAAAACTGGACAAAATTGTTGCCAAAAGATATAAAAACAATAAATACGAAGTCCTACATGTTATTTTGTTTAAAAAGTATGCATACAAGAACAGGACAATGCCTTTTTAATCACTAGGAACATTTGTCGAACTGCGCAGGTACAGACTGATTTTCAAGATTTAAAATTCTGAAAAAAAATAGGAAGGGGGTTCATTGGTGTCCTCTCTACAACAATTTTTGAGAAAAATGTCTAAGCTTGCTTAATGAAGTTGTAACTTTGTTTCAAAGTAAGGTACCCTTTTCTTAAAATGGGCCTCAAAAACCACAAGATATATTTGTCTGTGTCTATGGAGGTAGATAGCATATATATTTTCATTTAAATATGATGTATACAATTTTGATTTAAGACAATCAATATTTTGGACCCCTATCCCACTTCTAAAAAGAATATATTTTATTTTATACTTATAGAACTAAAAATCCCCATAAAACAAACATGGGACAGGTATTGAGATGTATATCAAATTCAAAACGCATTGTTTTGAGTTGACATTTATTTTTTTCTATGAAAATATAACGTCAATGTGTCTCCATAGAGTTTTAAGTATAGAATGGATTTTCCTTGTTCTAAAAAAAGATCCCATACCTACTGATAAAAATAGGGTACCCAATATTGAGGCAAAGTTACAACTAAAATGAGCAATATTCAAACTTTTTCTCAACAAATGGTTGTAGAGAGGACACCAATGAACCCCCTTCATTTTAAAAGATTTTTTAATCTTGAGGATAAGTCTGTAGCTGCGCAGTTCGACAGCTGTTCTGAGTGATTAAAAAGGCATTGTCCTGTTCTTGTATGCATACTTTTCAAACAAAATGACATGTAGGTTTTTCATACTTATTGCTTTTATATCTTTTGGCAACATTTTTGGCCAGTTTTGGACAGAAACAAGCCAGTTCAAGAAATGTTTACATTATTCTCCTCAAATGTACAAGATGGCCGCACATCCCCCTTTAAACTGCATGTATTTTGTGAAGAATTGAAAGTTGTAAATCACAGCTAACGTAGCCTCTACTTAGAAGGGTTACGTAACATATTTCAATTCGGGCGCCTGTAAAGTGCGAAACGAAATCGAAACGAAACGAAACGAAATCGAACGAAACGAAACGAAACCAATCGAAACGAAACGAAACCAAACGAAACGAAACCAAAAATCGAAACGAAACGAAACGGAATTTAAACAAAACTAATATCAATTTTGACTACATAAAAGTGAAAATATATTCATTGAAATAAATTTTTGAACCATAAGATATAACTACAAGTACCGTATGTTTCAGACTGCCGCTGTAAATTTTTAAGCCGAATATCCGAAATTTGCAAAATTTATATAATTATGTAAATAACTGATGTACATTCCTATACCTTTTAATGTTTCTAATTTGTTTCATTGAATGATATTCAGACGTTTAGAGAGAGAGAGAGAGAGAGAGAGAGAGAGAGAGAGAGAGAGAGAGAGAGAGAGAGAGAGAGAGAGATGCCTTAAAACTTATCAGCGACATCACATAGCAAAGTATATATGCACGTTTGGGAGAGAGAGAGAGAGAGAGAGAGAGAGAGAGAGAGAGAGAGAGAGAGAGAAAGAAAGAAAGAAAGAGAGATAGAGATATAATGATGATGATGATGATACTGAAGGGGACATTCTAACAACGATTTTCTCTCTATCGATTTGAAATATTGTAAAAATGAAACGATCGAATACAATGTGATTTAGAGCATACTGGTTGGTTGCCAGTTTCTAACATAAGAATAAGAATTGTCTTAATATGTATAGCATGAATTTGGACGTCGTTATTTGACAAAATTAACTTGCAATATAAAGATGATTATACTGTAAACGTATAAAAAAACTGTCATTAGTCCTTTGGCTGTGTATTATATTTTGCGTTTTTGGCGGCAAACGGCGTCCGCAAAATCAAGTACGTTGCCAAATGATAAATATATAAGTAGATAAAAAGGTAAATTCAGAAATGCGCTAAATCAAATCCATGCTAACTTGTTGAAAAATTATATTCCGCCAAATAGCGTGCACCCTATAGTATAGTACGTTACAGTATATATGGAGGCATTCCAACCACACGATTTTTTTTAAATATTGATATGAAATATTGTAAAAATGAATCAAAAACAACGTGCGTGCGTTTGATAGGGAGAGTAAGAGGGGATTATGTTTGATTTAAGGTAATACACAGGTAAAAAACATCTTTATAATTGCAAATTGATATTGTTTATTGAAATTACGACGTCCAAATTCATGCTATACATGTTAAAACAATTCTTATTACATGTTAGAAACTGGTAACCAAACCAGTATGCTCTAAATCACATTGTATTCGATCGTCTCATTTTTAAAATATTTCAAATCGATAGAAAGAAAATTGCTCTCTCTCTCTCTCATTTCATTCTCTCTCTCTCTCTCTCTCTCTCTCTCTCTCTCTCTCTCTCTCTCTCTCTCTAAACGTCTGAATATCATTTAATAAAACAAATTAGAAACATTAAAAGGTATAGGAATGTACATCAACATAATTATATAAATTTTGCAAATTAATGGAATTTCGGATAATCGGCTTAAAAATTTACAGCGGTAATCTGAAGCATACATGTACTTATCTTTTATGGTTCAAAAATATATTGGTATTAGTTTTGTATAAATTCCGTTTCGTTTCGTTTCGTTTCGATTGGTTTCGTTTCGTTTCGATTGGTTTCGTTTCGTTTCGTTCGATTTCGTTTCGTTTCGTTTCGATTTCGTTTCGCACTTTACAGGCGCCCTTTCAATTCATTGATAACAAATAAGGTTTCATTCAAGTTGCCCCATACAAGTTTTACTAGTGCCTCAAGTCATACACAGGTATCCAAGTAGAACCACTTTAACAAGAGCTTGGACTTTGGGTAGTTGTGTCAATCGGCGATGTGACGTAGATCTGTCTATTACATTGCTGGCCACTCAGTCAAGGCCCTTTGAAATTACCAACATTTGGCTGGCTTTTGAGCGAAGACTTTCACAATCGGTGTATATTTCGCTTTAAACAAGCGTCATTTTAACTTGTTTTGACGCAAAAAATAGATAATTACATCCTATTAAGTATAAGTGTAGGTGTAGTAAGGTACCTTAAAATGGTTTTAAGTTAAAATACAGAGTACAAATTCATAAAAGCTGCAAACCCAGATCAGCTGCAAAAGACAAAAGAATAAAACACTTGTAACACGAGAGACAAAAGATGAGACAGAGCAAAATGACATCTTTAAAAGACTCCTGTAGTAAATAATCAGTCTAGCAATAAGACAAAAAAAAAATCTCAATAGTAATGTACTTTATTCATATTGTATTCATACTGTATAGAAGTTGTCTTTCTTTCATTTACGTTCTTAACATGAAATGTATTTTATTATAATTAAGAAAACTAACAAATGAAAATTGTAAGTCATCCTCATCATTCTCTATGATATAATGGGAATTGTTTCAAGCATTTTTGTGTTGTTTACGTACATGTATTAATTTATCATTACGAATCATTTTATTGTTAGTTTTCCCCTTTTTTGAGTATCATGATTTAAAGCTTGCTTTACACATTATATTATATTTCTAAAGATAAAATTTATCAGAATACTTCATTTATTTTTGTAAAATATTACCATCCTTTTTTTAAAAGTTCAATTCTACATTATGACAATTAACTGCACCATGATTCAAAACAGTGTTGCAACCTGACCTTGTAGAAGGTTTTAATGCATAACACGTGCAATATTTTACATTTTTTTGCATTCTTTATTATAAAGTATCAATTATTCATTCAACAATATCTCTATGACACGCCAAATTCACCAAAAACTGAGAGAGGAATAGTTTCAGTGTTAAAAAACTAGATCTATCGACTGTAAGTTTTACTACTGTAGATTCCTAATTAACGCCCGGAATAAATTTCCACAAAATCATAAGAACCCCATTTCACAGATTCTAAAATATCGCTTTTATTTTTCGGATAGGTTTTAACTAAATGAAACTATAATAAATATTCGGCTTTCTTTTTTTTTTATTATCGCGTACAATGTTTAACGGTGGAAAAATTCAGTACTCGCATAAAATAAGGAATCTACAGTAGAGTTAGCAACGTTAATCTATATATACTATGGTTTCATTAATATTCAAGGGTATCAATTTTCGTGGATAAAGTGAAAAATAACAGTTTCAGGGAATGCCAACGACCCCATCAATACAAAATGTTAATAGAAATTGCATTTCAATGAACATTTAATTTCATGGATCAACTTAGAAACGAAATCCACGAAAATTAGTATTCAACGAATATTGATGAAACCACAGTATAGCACATATCTGTAAACCACAGTTAGCGCAATAATCTATGTTGTGTAAACTATCATGAAATTGATCATTTGCTATTGTAAAACATTGTATATTTGATAAACATACTTTCACAATTGTTAAAACTATGATAAGCAACTCTTAGAACTGTTTAAAATTCTCCGTGTACCATACAATTCTAATTTTTTCTTATTAGAAGTGAAGACAATTACAATCCTCTGCATTTTAGTATCCTGCCATTGCCTTTCATATTTATTGTATTTACAATTTTACAGTAGTAGAATTTTTATTATACAAAGCCTACCATTCATTATGTTTTGTAGACAACCAAAGTACATGGACGGAGCGAAGTTTGCTTGTACTTAAATGCAAACATATACTGTTCGATGGCAAAAACTAGTTAACTCTGGCGTTTTGTAATTTGAACATACTTTAAAAATCTCTAAATCATGGTTTCTAAAAATGTTTTTCTTTGTGAGTGGTCTTGGAGGAAAAATTTTCAATCCGAACCAACCAACACATTTCCTTGTTTAAAAATAAGAGGAACTGATCTCTATCAGAGATGAAAAGATTGACAGAGCGGAAAAACTTTGGCTTTTCGGATTTGATGAACAATAATTTAAGTAAGCATTCTTAATGAGACTCAAAACATCAATCTAATGTCGTTTCATCATAAAGCGACAAATATAAAATGTGACTTTGTATTGTAATTAATGTAATCACAATAATTCTAATTCAAAACGAAAAGTTTGAAATCAAAAGTTCGTTTGCCTCCGTATCTATGTTTGGTGCGCTAATTTTGTTTCCTTCCATATAAAGTAATGAACAAAGCACTGGTACAGTTTTATCAACGTGACTACTTTGGTGTTGTTTCCTTCTCACAGATAAGAACTTGCTATTCTCTACTCAATAAAGATGGTCGGTTGATTCTTATAAAGAGGACAGGTCGTCTAGCATTACAGACCGTTGGCCTCAACCACTTCATGTCATTTGCTGGTAACGTTTGTTCCTAATATTGTGGACTTCATCTATACGGTTGTCTACAAAGAAATTGCAAGTAATCAACAACAAGTAGCTGTTGTCGTTACGACATACTCTATTACGTTGTCTTTTTTGGTTTTTCTCCCACCCCCCACCCATATTCATCTCCTGTATAACCAAGGAATCAATACATCCTTGTATTGCTGCTGTACGTTTATCGCAGCCATCTATATGCCATGCCAAGTTTGGGTCACCACTTCCTTTATTCATAGTCTTTCTAATTTGCGATCTTCTTACAGGAATTGGCACTTTAAGGATCCCATATACGACATCTTTCGGAATTTTCATTTCAGTCATTTTGTACCCACTCCAAATGTATTTATACAAGCTATTTAATGCATACGTTGTTCATTGTTCTAAGTTTGTACAATATAGCCAGTGCACCCTGCAAATGTTCACTACATTTCCCCCGTTGGACTAACCGTTAGCGATTCATTTTCCTCTTTATCATTCTGAAACTTATTAACCCCACTGCACCGTTCGATAAGCATAGCAAGATCATATTATTGGTTTATTTTAAATTTAAGCAAATTTATATAATGTCCTCTTCATACATTGTAGTTTTCGATGTTAATTATGCCAAAAAAATAAAATAAAATAGAAAATAGCATTTTTGTTACATAATTACGAGATAACTAAGTCATAATCACAAATCTTTTCCAAATTACGAGATCATTATGTCATAATATAAAGATAGTTTTCTGTAATGACGAAAAATTATCTAACAACGAGATAATGATATATTTTCTCATTATAGAGATATCGTATGAGATAATTTAAGTCGTTTTAACGAAGTCTGTTAATGGAACACTTTTTGTCTTTTATTATAACCTCGCTAAGAAATTCATCAGTTTTAGTTGGTTTTGTGTACAACATTTTAACCCGTTTAAAAATAAGAGAATGAAAATTCAAAATAATGCAGTGTGATGTCCTTACTTATAGTTATCAAGCATCAGTGGTACAGAGGAAGCTATGGATTTTCATCCACGAGAAGTTCATGTGCGTACTTCAAGTGCACTTTTATTAAGTATTTAATGTTGTATTTCTATTCAATGGAAGCGTTCTTGTTTGATGGTCTCCAAAATGCATGTACTGTAATGTAACCAATTAGATTATTTCCTTTGATACCTATTTTATTCAAAACAATATTGTTCTTTTTACAACAAACCATTAGATTCATTGTAACTATACTCTGTCCCAAGATATTTATGCAGCACATTTTTATATATGATTCGATATGAACAAATACCTTTGGGTTCAAACGATGCTCACTCAATATTAGGAAAAATTTCCCAAGACGTCTCCTCTAGCTTGTCAGATAACAAATAAATAGTCTACGGGGATTTTGCACTGCAGGCAATATGAAGGAACCGGATGAAAACGTTCAACAACTGTGCAAGGTGTCCCGAATATTTCAAAAATGGGGAAAAGCTGTAAACATTTCCCACTATAAATCTCCTTAAAAAGAATTTGTTTTTGTTGCTGTGAGTTTCTCAAGGCAAAACAATTGTTGTGTCATGGATTTTTACCTTTTATGGATTGTATTACACTTAATTGACAAGTATCTTTATTATCATTAAAAATGGACAAAATGTGACAGAAACTTGTGGTATACTATAAATGTTAAAATGTACTAATCGTATTACATTTGGCTGTGTATTCTTTTTAGCGTATTTGGCGGAAAGCGGCTTCCACTAATTCAAGTACATTGCTAAATGCCTTTCAAATACGTATAAGAGTGAGCATATTACATTCAGAAGAACTCCAATTCAAATCCACGCTAACTTGTTGAAAAGTCATTTTCCTCCAAATACCGTACACACTAATTATACAGTAATACGTTTACAGTAATGCAAAGAAAAAACAAAAGCAATGTAATCTTACCTGATATTCAGGACTTTTATGTACTTACAAAGAGATCGACAGACTTGACTGGTAATAGTTCACAAACTGTATGTTTTTAAAGCTAGTACTGTTTTTGATATTTTTTAATATTAATTTTATACAGTATTTTAATTGCATTTCTCTCAAGTTTCACGTAGTTGACCTATATAAGGAACGTCATGTCACTTCAGCAATAATTATAACAACTGCTAAGGGGGCTAGGGGGTGGCTGCCATTTTAGACAATATTGATCTCCTTTAAAAGAAGAGCTCCATATAAAAATAATAGAAAATGATAAAATTTTATATTAAAATATATGAAATTTTTCTTTATTAAATAGTAGTTGATAGCTTCAGAAATCGCATATAAAATTGTATTGTTTTGAACTGCGTATTTCCATCAAATACTTTAATAAAAGATAATGAAATAATCATTCAAAATTTGCATTTTTTAGATTCTGGGCCAGAAATTGGTGTAAAATTCAAATAAAAATAACCATTCATTAGTTACATAAATCTCTTATGATTTAAATGTGATGAGAAGAACTATATAAACCAGTAATTCTTTATTTAGATCTACTGCGTAATGGACTTACAACTTTGACGTTAGAGGTAAATATTATTCTCTTGGTATTGGTATTGGTTTTTTTTTAAATGGGGGGGGGGGGGGGTACTTTTTACTACTCGTGATGTGGCTATGCTACAAATATGGATGTTAAAAATGCTGTATGAGATCCTAATCTACTCAAATCCACCTTGGCAGTAGCTTCTTTACTTTATCAATACTACGGAAACCGAACACCGGAAAAAACGCGGGAAGTGTCGGTGAGATTGTTAATCAGCTGACCGTCTGCCTAATGACGACACAGTCCATTTTCGTCTGCTAGAGAACGTCAAATTCAACACATTTCAAGGTACTTTTTAACTTCCTTTTCTGTTTTTTTTTCAGTTGTAAGTGTTTACGCTACCATGGAGTTTGTCACAGGGGGCTTTCCTTCTATTATATTAAGATGCAAAAATTCGAACGTAATTAAAGTTATCTATAACTATAGATAAATATAGTTATATGAAGCTCAAAAGGTTAAGATTGGGATTGAAATTATTATCGTGAAAGTATTGGTATATACATGTACATCGGATGCCCGTTCACATGATTTGCTACTAAATTTAGGTAATTAAAAAAACCAAAATTGTGGAAAAATAATATTGAACACTTAAAACAAACCAGAATTGACGTTATCAAAGTCAAAATAATGCATTATTTATTTAACAATTTTGAGCACATTCATATTAGATCGTACGGTACTAATATTCTTTTAAAGTTTGCCATTCAAGCAATCAAAATAATGCCTTTCCTGTATGTATTATTAATTAAATCTTCTAAGAAGCCCTTTCGGTTAGACACTATATAATCAACTAAGTACAAATTTTCAGAGATTTTGTGGGGGAAAATATTCATTAATAAATTGCACCGTGTATCGAAATTTTAAAAAACCCTAGTAATTACGTAATAGTACTTATCGTACGAGTTTTTATTATGTTGATTACAAAGATTATAAATCTCAGCAGAAGTATTAGTTGTATTACTTATTACAATCACGACATTGCACTTATTTAGTAATTAATAACCTTTATGGAAAAATGAAACGAAAATGTAAAGATACCAATGAAAATTGAGCAATTACTTCGATATGACTTGTTTAGAATTTTAAGTTCTTAAATACACCTTCTATTTAGTCATTTCTGTTTCTGGCTGACGCTTCTATAAAAATCTTCCCCATTTCAAGCAACAGTTTCTACTTATACTGATGATGGTTAACCGTATTTTGTAAACAATTATTGTAAACATCTTGTATTCTTTAAGCGCTTATGTGTTTGATTGTTTCGCCACTTCCTAGGTCAAATAAAAAATGGATAAACGCGACTTGGTCCAAGATACGAAGGATACTTTAAAGTACAGAAACAAAAATAGTTGACATCTGTAAATCGGTTGTCGATCAGCCATATATTGGCTTTCATCTATCGTGATACATAGGTATGTATTTAAGTATGAATTAACCGCGGGTACTTTTATCTTCTGTGATGGTAACTTCAGACAGAATATATGCACTTTATTGCTAGAGCAACCGTATTTCCTGGAAGCCAAGCACAAAGGAATCGCTTGCGATATCAAAAACGTTGTTCCTTACTGTAATACCTGCGCTGTTAAAAACGTAATTAAATTTCATGCATATATTATCAAGCATACAATCTAGCAGAAGTGGTCTGTGGAGCCAAACATGAAATATAGATTACGAAATTACAAAGGTACACTCTCTCCGTGTATACATCAGGCGCTTCTTGAGCACTGAGCACTGAGAGTATACACTGAGTGTGTTCTTATGAATACAGGAGTCATTTTCACTCAGGCTTGAGATCCGAGGCTACCTCTTAATTGGTATTCGATCGTTCCAGCTGGTATAAAGAGAAACTCACCGCATATACCAGGAGTGGATGCGTGACTCTGTCATATCCGGCATTCTCTTAAGTAATGCTGGCCGAGATTGGGTGTTGATTGTTATCAGTAATGGTATCGTTTTTGGACTTACTGGATAATTACCATCTACTGAAGTGATTACGTTTTGATGAATAAAACCTTGATTAACATTGAATTCCCCAGTTGAGTTTGATTACTTATCCAGTATTGTTAGTCTTTGCCACTATACCCCAAGAAGTCAGGTGTGTGGTACAAGGAACACAGTGACGATATGCCCAAGGGAGAGCTTCAAGATCCGGCGGAACCGTTAAGGTAAGAAACATACCAGCGGCAGTTTAAAATCTTAATTTATATTTTCAGTTATACTCTTTAATAACACTATAGTGATTATGTTTACTGTAGCTTTATAGACAGAAAGCAGAACTTTAGTTATAGACTAACCTATATTCATATAGTGCATAATGCATGATTATAGAAGTTTTTATATCATGGCTTCCTACATGTACTTCGAAATAAAATCCAAGAAAATTCACTTGTATTTTGAAATTCCAATTCACATGGCAAATTTCAAAATATATATCTAAATAAAAAAAATCAGATTTTTAGGGTAGTGCTCTGTCCATAATTTTGCTGTTTTGACAATTTTAGAAATACATTGTTTAAAAAACTGTACGTTAGTTAGATTAATAATACGTGGAAAATAAGGCCAGAAAAACAAATGGTTTGTAGCACGCAGCTTATCCAGCATTGACGAATCGTCATGCGTGATGGTACCAATCATTGGGCGGTAGGAAATTAGCGTTGTTAGATTTTGTACAAAGTAACGATGTCATGAAATAAAGAGTGGACACCAAGAGCCACAGTTGTTAATGAAGTCAACGCTTTTGTATTTCACTCGGGTTATGTTCGTACATGCATTGTTATTTAAAGTTTATACAAGACTGTTTTCACCAATAACCTTTTTGAATTCATAAAAAAGTTTATATCTAGTTCAGCTTCAAACCTGAAAGTCATAATAATACGCTTTGACTATAAAAACGGCCCCAAACTTGATAATTTTTTGACTCTCTCAAAAAGTTGGAATCTTGATTGTTCAAAAATAAAAGTGGTTCGAATAACAAAACAAATATCTAGTACAATACAATAAAAAATATCTAGTAATCCAGATTAAAATGTAATTTGATTATCATTGCAATTCTATGTCATACAAAGTCATAATACACGATTATATATTTTTAAAGAGAAAATAACATATAATTTAGTGTCATCAGATTCTTTAAGATTCAGAAAATGGTCAAAATATTTCTCATTCCACTCATTCGATATTATTATCGCTACAAGCAATTTGGTAGCATCACTTCAAATTTCAAATGCATATCTACAATATCGAAAATCACGCAAGTAATTTACTGATGACCGCTGTCTATAGTCAGGTTTTTTTTTTTTTTGGGGGGGGGGGGGGGGGGGGAGTGTAACAATTATAACCAAATAAGACAAAAGCTACTTTAGCACAACAATTTGAAGCATATACCCTAAAAGTAAGCTTGCCAATAATTTATGTTATTTTGTTTTACTAAATTACTAATAAGAAATTATATAAACTGTATTTAATTCATTGAAATTTTGAAATACATAAAAAAGCAGTTTGGAAATAAAACTATGCCCATGTCATGACATGGCTTCATAGGACAGACGTCTGATCACGACCTTGTGATATAGTTAGTTCTGACCTTGAAGTTGCAGTTGGCCACATATATGAGGTCTATAATTTGTAATGTATTGAAATAATAGGAATCAATACACGGAGCTATCTGAATTCTGTCTGCTTTGAGATAGCCGAATTCCATTCGTATGTTACATTTGGGACATGGGTGGTAACTAATTGAAGACCTCAGTCTAGATACACGTAGATGCAAAAGTTGATTAAAAGTATCTGTATGGCAATTTAAATAACAAAAGTGTATCTGTGGGATCATATCTGCGAATGGCACACTGTCACTCGTATCTCCCCTTGGGAGAAGCACGACGAAAAAAATGAGATCACTACAGTAATTTTGAGGAATTGCAACTCGAATTTTGAAGGACAGAATTCAATCATTTCTGTGTTTTGAGAAACCGTTGATAAATTGCGATTTCAAATCAAATGAAAAATGAGACTGGTACAATACTAGGCACCAACGCCGTATGTCACTGTTTGATTATAACACGATGGATTCCTGACATTCCGGAAAAGAAAAATGAAAGTACTGATACTACTGATACCCGGGCTCTTTGATGAGAAAATATGTTTTTCTGGAACGATAGCAAAAACAAGTACACGTGTACTCTTTATTAAATCAAACTTTGGTTCATCAGTACATAGTTATTAATTCTTTAATGAAGCAAATATTTCCTTTGTTTTTCTAGGCGAGAATGTGGAGTTCACTGTTAGTAATTAAAAGTAGCTTTAATAGTCACAATAAACTTAATTTACCAGTTTAAGAGAAATTAGTTTACAATTCCGTCTGCAGTTACATGTTAGTTACGGGTTGCAATAACTTTTGCGGATTCCTCTGCATTTGTGATTTAGATATATGTCCTATGATATACATTTATTGTGTGTAATTATACGCATAAACCTTTTTAAGAGAAAGGGGTAGGAACCTGGCATCATATCTAGGGGTAAACCTTTCTAATTGAAGCGACAATAAGGATATAGCATAGACATCTGATGCAATATTTGATTACATCAACAAAGACATTCTAATTTTTCAAGACTCACTCCACCGACTTGGGATCATTTGATTTACTCTAAATTTATTTTAAAAAAAATATTTCAGCAGACGGAAAAATGCATTTGTCAAAATGGTCTAACCTTATAAATCCACCGTTGACACCTTGGTATTTTTTTTTACCAAACCTACAGATAACAAACCAGTTTTCAATGTTCATGCTTTTTAGAAGTAGTTTCTTATGAAATATAAACAAATACACATCCGGTGTCTAACTCGTGAAAAGATCTCTTAAACAAGATATTTGTGATGTTGCGATTTCGTTAATGGTATGATCATATCGCACATGATCTGACTGCTGAACAAGTCGTTGGTTACAGGCATGAGTATTAGTAAGAGCAGGTAGTTTTGAACAAAAACGCATTCATTCATAAGTTAATTTGGTCTTGATGAATAAATTTGATTACAGTTTGCCATTGTTGGTATTGAATTAATATCTCTCTTGGAAAGTTTCAGAAAGCTCCATTAGCTTTTAGAACACATTGTTTGGATATAAACACATCCATTATCATCAGAAATAAATCATTAGCTGAATACCGAATGATAATTGTAAAATTGGTGTCTTGTAAAGTAGATCAGTATTTCGGATGAAATGTTCAAATTCTATTGATTTGAAAGAAAACCCTCGCTTTCATTTTTGTCCTTTTGTTTTGGTCAGATTAATTTCATTTGGGACATGAAGAAATATCTCTCTCTCTATTTTATGGCAATTGGATCTGAGCTACACGTTTTGTCAATTACGAATCATTATCGAAACATTAATAATTCAGATTGAGGCTTAATAAACTACGTTCCTCTCTGATGTTTGACCTAGGACGTCCATGTATTATCATCTTTCTTAAGAATATACTCGCACGTCTTTCATTTTATTATGGTTATGGATGCGGTAAGGTCAGTTTCTCTCCTCTCAGATTTATTTTCTAAAGTTGATTTGTATTGTGACTCTAGAAAAAATATCTTATGAAAAAGTATTAGTTTCAAAGCAAAGGGTTGTAGTAATTAAAATATTGTCGATCATTCTTTATAAGCACCTGAACTATGCTTACTGCGGATGTCGGTCCTAACATTAATACATGCAGTTATTTTTTTTTTTGCTGCAGAGCTATTTCCATGTAGCTACCCTGTCGGTAAAAACGCTTAGTTAAACATATGATGCTGTTATATTTCATAAGCTTACGTAATTAAATAATTTAAGGAGATATTTAACAACATGTGAGAAGAAAAGAAAGTGTATTGTTGGTAATTATATCCACAGAGACTAAACGTTAATAGGGTTGAATTGTTTATGGTACATTATTTTATCTTCTTATCTTAATTTTTTCTTCTAAAAGTGTGTACATGCACAGAGATATCTGACTCTTTGATTATATTCACCATAAATTATGATTCTATTCAAATAGATGTACTGAAAAACTCCCTTTGAACGACCGAAATTAAGGAAATTCGAAAGAATAATTATGACGTCACTTTGGCCAACATATTTACTCAGAACGCTCCAAAATTTGTTTATTCTGCAAGAATGATGACAATAACATGAAAATTACATGAACTTTTTTTTCTACAGTATAGTTATGTTTAATTATGACTATGTGTTTCCCGTGGCTTTCTTTCAAATGCACGAAATTGCCAAAGTACACACATCGCTTATAGCATTTGCGCACGACTCTCCCTTCATGCATTTAATTTTGATAATAGAAGGAACAATTATACTATATGAACAACATGATTAAACTGTGTTGCATCAGTTTGGTGAATGATGAAGTGAGCGCATAGTTAGGCAAAATTGTAATTGCGCAAAAGAACGAGGTTCAAAATCATTAGAAAAACTCTATTTTAACCAATAGATTTAGAACATAATACCAATGTCACCCCCCCCCCTTCTATTCATTACCCCTAAAAGACCTTCTGACCTCTTTCAGCTTTTTTATACAATAAGTTGAATAAGAAGCTATGACACTGGTACTTGACGTTTCAAAATATCTTGTGTTTGACTGAACAGAGCCACATTCGCTTTATCTACTTCAAATTATCATCATACATATCCTTCGGTAACTATTGATAAATGTCAGCCTTGCCAGGTAGAAGGTATCGGTCTTTTTTTTGTTCGGCTTACCATCATCAAGTAATGTTGATTTTTAGATTTGTGTCAGTCAGGCTTGGGGTAATGTTTAATGTATAGTGGTAATGGCAATGCATTGCAATGTTTTTAAAGTAATGCTAGAAATGTGCAATGTCACAAATTCAGCATTACAAATAATGGTAATGTAATGCGATACTTTCTAAAATTTAAAAGAAAAGTTTACATTGCAAAAATAGAGAAATACAAATTTTTTAATTATGACGATACATTAGTTTAATTAATTGTATTCGTGCTGCATTCTTGCTCAGTGTGTTTAATGAGTAACAAAACCTCCAGGTTTGAAATCAAAGCTCTGTCAAAAAGTGCTTTGCTATTAACAACCGTCTACCTATAAAGGGCAACGGTTTGATTGTCAATTAAGATTTTTAATAATTGGTTTTTATTGTGAATATTAAACTGTCTTAGAGTATAAAATTTATGCTTATTTTGTGAGATTGGCAATATCAAAAAAGTACCTTTACAGTATATTTTATTTCAAATTTTATATGTTTTCTTTCTATCAAAATGTTTCAATGGAATCTGAAAAAACCCAAACACACAGAAATCAAATACAAAAAAATCACCCAACCTCCAAAAACAAGACAGGTACTGAAATTCATTACATTCAAATTACCTAATGTCCTAACTGTTTATACTACTATTTATCTCTCTCTTTTTTAAAACAGAATATTCAAGAAGAGTAGCTTAAATGGAAGAGTAAGTACCTTATTTTAGATACAAAGAAAAATGTCTTCAGATTTAATAAATTTTCCTTTAATTTTACATATTTTAAGCGGATGTAAAATCGGTTGCTAAGGGATGATTTTGCTGTTGCTAGGTGACGGTGTTCCTTGGTAAGCGGGACTTCCTGGATTACCTGACCCACGTTGATCCGATAGGTGAGTACTTTACTTCTTCCAAAACATCTTTAAAAACAAATATCAAGTTAATTCATAATAATTTCGACAATGCAAACCCAGTGACCCAAACACAATCTGCGAATTGGAAATTAAAAAATAAAAAAATTTTAGTTAAAGAATTCGGTTTTTTTTGGTTGAATATGATATACATGTATAGTGTATAATTCTATCTGTTTTCTTTTGTCAAAGATTTTAATAAAAATATACGAAAAAATGATCAAATCCAGAGCCGATGAGGTTATGTTTGAACAAAATAAAAAAAGAACAGAATTAGAAAGTTAAAGTCAACCATTTCAATTTACCAAAACACATCTTTGCATTTAAAACAGCACACTTAAAACTAAAAACGCTTTGTTTTTGCAGCCGAAAAGCTTTTAATGCAAAACGAATAACTAATTTCCAAAAACACATTGAAATACAAAATAGAAAAGTTTAAAAAAACCCAACAGACTCCGATGGAAAACAGATTCCGATAAAAAATGTCACCTTACAAGAATCTTATATGGTCTTACCAAATTTCCAAAACAGATCAACATATCTAAATCATAGAACAGAAAATAAAATGCACATTATTTTTTATTTTTATACTACCACTGCACAGTTTTTAAGGAAAATATGACGACATAAATGATATCATAGTGAATCTAGAAAGTGTACAAATGGCAAAATTTTTATTGAGGTGCTAATGATACCGTACCAAATGACACCAAACCTTACGAAGGCGGAACTAATTTCTGCTAGCCCCAAATTGAAAATGGATTCAATTAACCATTCTAATGCATTATATGGACATAGTAATGAAGATTCATCAAAGAAAAAAATGGAATTTTCTTGTTTTTTCCCCACAGAGCGGTAATAGAACTCTTCATTCTTTTTCGCCACAATTAGTAAACCGAAAATATTGAAAAAGAAACACCTATGTTAGTTCTTTGATCAAGAATTATAACAAAACAAAAGAAAAAAACCAAAACATTCAAGAAGTAAATTAAGCACGTCAATAAAACAATTGTATGTTCTTTCAAGGAATATTTTCTTGTTTTATTTCTCACTGTGTTTTTTTTTTAAGTTCTGAACATTGAATATAACGAACGTAATTCTCCAGAGAATAACTGCAATTGAGTCGACTTTAATTAAAGTAGCTAGGATACGGGAGTCATATGCACTCTACAACAAGTTAATAGGCTGCTCCAAGCACGGCAGTCAAGTGGGTTTCGATATGAAGAAAAGGAGTCGTGATATTGTTATAGTCCGATTAGTATATGGAATGGACACAAAGCCGATGTCATGACCGTATGCTGTTATGTCAACCAGTCATGTCCATATTAGTGGACCTTCAATACCAGTCCTTTTGACCTTCATTGTAAAGAGCTTATACCAAAATAGAATACGATTAGGAAAGCACGTACATCTTACCAACATCAATAGGAAAGAACTCGCGTCTCTTCCATCAGTTTACGTTCATGTGAATATAAAAAAGAAATTTGATGATGAATTCGAAGCAACACGATCAAAATGTTCACAGCAACAAGTAAAGAATTTTTGAAATAGCTTATGAATAAACAAATTAACTGAAGATTACCCTTTACAAGTATAAAGTATGGTTTTATAATACAACATTTGAAAAATCAGTGTTTATCGATCTATCACTTATTTTACTAATCTGTGTTTATGTATTTAAATGTTGGAAAATACATGTACGAGGGTCAATCAAAAAATACGAAGACAATGTGGCTGTCTATCATATATCTTTCATGTAAGCCATACTTAACAGATTAATCTGTGCACAAACACTTATGTTATTGATATGCGAAGTTTTAGTCCATTTGATGAAACGGTATTTTTGTTACCCCTTTTTAAAAACAACATGTTTTGTCACCACGGCGCACGGTAACGTTCAAAACATGACGTCAACATTAAACACGCACAGTTTCACTCAGAGGAACAAACAAAAGAAATCGTAAACGCAAAAATGTTTTTAACAAGATTATGCAATTTATTCTTAGACATATCCTATAATTCTAGCCCTATGAAAAAAAGACATGTTTGTGAAACATCGATTGTAACATTAGTTTGATGTGATGAAAAGTTTATTTTCTGATTAAATACAAAATGTAGCGAAGTAATTGTAACTGCAAATAATACTGTAAAAACTTCTTTTTATTTCATTAAAACATCACAGCAGTTTGGGGTCTGCTGATTTTATTTGAAATAATATTTTATCTATGTTTAGCCCCTAGTACCTTAAAAGCATTTCTGTGTCATGTCTTAGCATTTTAAATGTATCGGTAATAAACCAGACAGTGATTGGCTGTTAAACATGCATTATTTTCAAAATGGATAAATACTGGAGATTTTCCTTAATAAAGTTCACAGTTGGGTGTCTTCATCCTCACTGATTCGGATTTTTACGTGTTCAACCTAAAACGGATTCCTGGAAAGTACACAAACATGGCCATGTTCTCCATTCTCGCATTTTTGTAATGTTTGACAGAATCAGAGATTGCAGTGTGTTTGCAAAATTCTTGGAAATGTTTGTGAATGAAAAGGCATAATGCATTCTGCTGGCTGTATCACTACATTAAAAAGAATTCTTCTCTTATGATGGTCTGTAAAATCCGAGTTAAGCGGAAGTTATCGCGCAAAGTCCTCAAAATCGAAACCGATCCGCGTGCTATAGAGATCTTGGTCGGATTAGAAATGTCAATGGGGATTACGCAAGACAATGAAGCTAGCCAGATACGACAATTTTAGCATACAAGAAAAAAAAAGTTGTTATATAGATCATTCCTTGGATGTTTTATCTGATAAATGAACAATTTCTTACATGCACAAGTAAACGAAAACCCAAACAAATAACATAATCGAGTTTAATGTCAAAAATTCATCATTTTGTAGACGGTGTGGTTTTGGTTGATCCGGAATGTGTAAAGGATTCGAAGAAAATTTACGTGCAAGTCCTTGGAGCTTTCAGATATGGAAGAGAAGATCTGGATATCATAGGGTTGTCCTTCCGGAAGGACTTATTTAGCGCCACGATTCAAGCTTACCCACCAGTTGTTGAACAACAAAAACCCTTGACACCACTGCAAGAAAAACTATTAGGAGTCCTTGGACCCAACGCGTATCCTTTCTTCTTTGAGGTAACAAAATATACATGTAAACACCTTTACAGACAACACACTGTTAATTTTGTTTTTCTTCTTCACAAACTGTTTTGCTTATCTAAGAACTGTTTTGCTTAACTACAAACTCTCTCTGATCAGTAAATGAGTTTAACAGACAAATTGGACATTTTAATTTTCGTTGTATGCAAAAGTATGATGTTCATAAATGTTTTACAAGAAATCTGCATCCCTGCATAATCTATGATAACGTCATAAGTATTATTCATCTAATGTACTAAGTCAGTTATCTTATTTTAGTAAAAAAAATACTGTTGACACTAAAATCTGTGTTAATTAAGTTTCAAACTTTAAAGGTTGTCTAACATAACAGAGTATACAGATCAGTCAGTATTAGATTTCGACAGCATGTTTTTTTTTTTTAGAAATGACTGAGCCCCTTTAAACATGTAGGATTAAAGTGAAAAGCTCTCAGTGCACAGCAAACCGCATATATTCTTTTACGTGAACTGTATCCATTATTCATTTGTCAACCCTGAATCGATAAACACTACCTATCCAGAGAAATGGTGTACCGATTATGTACTATATGGTAAAGACCTCGTAAGTTGTAAGAACTTGTGTCCTAACCATTTGTATATGTATCTTATATATATACACAAATATGTTCTAATGATGGTGTACCATATATGCAATATCTGCTAGAAAATGTTTTAACAGCCCGTAAATCAAATACAAGTAATATGCATATCTCTTATATATGTCCAGTTGATCTGCAAATCACCAACTTCCTATCCTTGAAAACTGTATCGGTAATATAGGGATATCCTTTTGGCAGCCGCCCGCCCACCCACTCGCCCGCGATTTTAACCAGTTCAATAACCGGATTTTATATTTGTAAAACCCGGTTAAAAGCATTTCTATAACTACTCAACTGGAAATCATTTAATTGGCGAAGATGTAGGTAATCAAATGCATGTTGAATTATTTCGTTTGACCACTACCAGCTTCATGTATTTCGATTGATAAATAACGGATGACGTGTTCAGGACATTCATTCAGAACGTTTATTCAGAGTGCAGATAGGTTAGATAACTGGCATTCATTACTCTACACACTATGCGTATTGACGGCTGTTAGTCAAGGAGCACCTGAATGTAAAATTAATGAGCTTTCTACAATTGAAATAGATGTATGAACGCTTGCTACCAAACAATGAGAAGTATCTTAGACCGAGTTGTCATCGGCTTCGGCATCAAATTCCAATTGATCAGCATAGTTAGCTGTTCCTACAGTATATTATAAGCTATTGGATACACGCTGGGAAGAAGGTTCTTGTGTGTATAACTACATTAATGCTTTTCCTAATAAAAGCGATTCGTTGCAGATTCCTCCCAACACCCCAAGTTCCGTCACTCTACAGCAATCCCCAGGGGAAGATGGCAAGGTAACAAACGCGCACTTGTTGTGTCACATCAATTTAGAATAGCTCACATTATAATGTTAGAATTTTGATTTATTCGATTATTCTACGTTTCTTAGCAATTATATTTTCTTGAATAATGATTGAAGAGATCGGTTAATGAAGGCATTTCATCACGTTTAAAACAAACTTATTTTAGCTCTACAAGAAATTCCCAGCAGTCCTTGAAAGTTACGTGTTCGAAAGCTCTCTCCTCAATTTGTAACCAAAACAAATATTTAGATTCACGATTTTCTTGTCGTTGTTTTTTTTTGTCCTTTGAAAAAAATCATCAAAGATTATTCAGAACTCGCACGTCCGACCTAAAAATTAGCCGCTGTCTGACGGGGAGTCTCTAAAGACAAATTAGAATCATTAAGACCACGAAGCTCTCCAAAAACCATGAATCATAATTTCATCAAGAACCTAGGCGACAATCACTATTGACGAGTCAGTTTCTAGACGTGTCCCTCGCGGAACTTGGGAATTTGCAAGGTTTTTGCAATGTTAAACAAGAACCAAAACCTGCGTATTTCTTTATTGGGTACGATAAAAGTTCGCTTTAATTCTTTAAGTATAGAGAACTTAACCCAAAGTCTTCTAAAATGTGTTTCCTATGTATTTCCTTGCGGACAATATTTTTAAGTAGCTATGATTTTTTAAATGATGAATTCAATTTCATTATAAGCATCTATATCATTTTATATAATCATATTTTGCTTATAGGGTTATATATTCAGTTTCATAATTGTTTTTCTAATATCTATACTACTATATTAAAATAATAGACTCGAAGTTTTGGTCTTTAATACCGAGAAATCGGAAGAATACTGTCTTTTGTTTTATATATTTTAAACATCATTGGTACTTGAAGATTACCAGTTTGTTTTTATTTTTTCTCAATCAAGCTTCGCCAATAAATAATCAACGAACATTCCTTTAAAAAATCCGGAAATCATCAGGATTTTTTGGATTTTACATTCTTGCGCATATGCTTTACATTCACGCTAAATCACGGGAGGCTCTTTAGTTTATGTTTCCACAGTATCACATTTGCATGGATAAACTCAGAAACGATAAAACAAAATTAATACGTTTACATTTTCATTGAAAATTTGCTATATCCCGAGAGTTCCGAAATTCAACATGTGTGTAAATTCAAAGCGAGTAAAAACGTTGGTGAAAAAGTGGCGAATCCTTCATTAATATGGATTAAATTTTTAGATGAAAGGTATTTACTGCCTCAAAATGGTTTGTTATGTATATTTTGACTGTTATTTGCAATGCAGCCTCATTAATTTTCTCCAAAATCGTTTCGGGGCGATTCTGCAGTTTTCTGCTACATATATATAGTATATATATGGTATATGGGAGACATTTTATCTCTGGTGGCCTGTTCCGAGACAGTTAGATTATTCAAACTAATCAGAGTGTAGTGAAATTAACATTATAGCATTATTGTAGGCTTAAAGCTTGGTTATGTAGATCAACAATGCGGTGTGTCGATGTATCTATTCCGTGAATGTCCGATATCAGATGCAATGTGTCAACCCGTGCATGCACGGGTCAAAGTCTAGTCTATTTATAATTATTTATTGTTTTAGTGATAATTGTGTGTTATAACTGTCAAACAATGGATTTGATTAAATTTAGCTGAAAGTTGAGAAAAACTTGTGATAACTTCTTTAATTAAAATTCCTTTTTATTGAAAAAAATATAGGACTTGAGTTTAGTTAAATGATTGGTATAAAGATTATACATGTATAAGATAATTTATTATAAAGGAAATGCAATTTACTATGGTGCACTATCAAATGACCTTTATCAAAATCAACTTTTCAAGCCCTGTGGTGTTGACTATCAACTTAAGACACATCTTGCTGAGAGTCTGGATGACAAACCAGAGAAATTGTAAGTTACTGTTGATTTCCTTTGATAACTAAACACACTGCAATAACGAGGAATAACGGGGAAATGATAAGGAGCCTGAAGCTTAAAAACAAACGAAGGCTACAGTTGATGTTTAATCAAATACTAACAAACATACATACAGTGATACTTGACACAGTTCAATACACTAGTAGAAAATATGTATTGTATATTTTTTTGATGAATAGAATATAATTAATAGGGTATGGAACACAAGTCGATATTAATGCGAAGAAAAAGTCCAATTTAATCAAAATGCTTTCACTGATTTAGAACTTTCAAATTTCACTACATTTGACAAAAAACTATGTGTTATAAAATTTTGTAAAAGTAAAAATTATGAAAGTCCCAGCAGAATTCAAACCAGACTTTCAGATTCTTATTTAACGTTTTAACCTTGCGCTACACTGTTAGGTACATGTAACAATTATGGGAAAGGAAACAGTTATAAATATGACAATTTAAAAGATACCTGTATAAAAGCATTACGCATACTTACTTTGACAGGACTACGGTGAGAATGGCTTTACGTAAGCTGACGTATGCCCCAAGTGACGAAAGAGTTCCTCCGCCCAGTGCAGAGATAAATAAAAACGGAATCAAGCTGGATGCCTCGCTAGGAAAGGAGGTAACAAATTGTAAAGCAATATAGCAACACAGCAAAACAAGACCATTGCAAAGCAACGTATACAACGATGTTATGTACTTGTATTCAATGGACATGCAATGAGAAACATAGATAATTAGTTGATAAAACTCAAAGTATAATCATATTTAAATGTACATGTATTATCTTACTATTACAAGTTCTATATACATGTTACAATAAGATATACTATACTAACACGTATACTGTAACAATCTAGTATAATTTAACGTAAGTGAATGAGTTTGAATACGAGAGTGGAAATAAATTATCATAAGAATTATGGTCACGATGTATTTCTGATACCACTTGTCAAGATCTAAGCGAGATCAATAACTAATATTTACATTCTACTGTGTTTTTCCATTAAATTCCGTGATGTTTAAATGCCTCTAAATGCAACACCTATTCACTGCGTATGGATTTACGAGTAATTTACATAAGTAGTTCTCAAACACTGATTTCTATGTTATCAGTTAAAAAATGTTTCATGAATGTTGTCAAAACACCATGTTTTATAACTATTCAACAAAAAAGTTGACTTTATTGTTAACAGCAACATTTCAAGAGTTATTTATCATGGATTATATTTTCATGCTCGTCGATCTAATCTCAACAGTCTATGTGAAAACCAGTTTAAACCGGTTTTACAAAACAGCTGTTCTTGCTGTTACTTATTCACTCCCTCCGTGATCTGCACTTTATATCGATTTATTTAATAAACAATTGATTTCTTCAGTAAGGGAATGTAAATATAAGCATTAAATGATTTATTTTTGACGTCGTCGTGTCAATAACTGCCGTCAGGTAAGCAGACAAATTATCATAACGCGCTAACGCGCGTTATTCAATTTGTCTGCTCACCTGACGGCAGTTATTGACACGACGACGTCAAAAATAAGTCATTCAATGCTATAATAATTTTTAGTTACGTGAACAAGGCGTGTGTCTTGTTTTTGTTTACATTGACTAAATATAGAAATAAAACTCCAGTTTCAAGCAAGTTTTTACATTAAATCTACTAGCTCGTTTTGTACACAAATAAACTTTTCTAGCATTTGTAACATTAAGTTTTATTTAAATCGTGGAATTTGCTATTCAGCTATTCGTGCCACAAGTGTAGTATCTATGATAAGGCTATTGTTTTATGTCATTCATTTGAAATAAGATTAATTCGTGATTTAAAAATCAAATAAGTTATAGCGAAAATATAAAAAGGGCATGGTCACAATTTGATTGAAATTGTTCAATTTTATATTTTTCCATTTTGGATGAGTAAAATCACAAAACAAAAACTAAGTATTGAATAGCTGAATAGAACTTACACATGCAGTTTCAAACAAATTGACAAACACAAGATAGGTGGGCTACTGTTTTTATACTCAAAGCAAATTAATAAGAAGAAAAAAATCTGCTTGAAACAGTCTAGCATATCTAACAAGGGTTAACAAAACATGGAATCTCAAGCTTTGTGTATATATAACATATGATAGTAAACTCTCAATCATTCACTTCCTTTGACAAGTGACATTCAAATTTTAGCTGACCATTCTGATAAAGGGGCAATAAAACTAAACTTTTTTTTCATTTTACCAGAAATACTACCACGGGGAAAGCGTGGCTGTCCATATTTCTATAGACAATGCCTCCAACAAGACCATTAAGAAGATTAAACTCAATAGTAAGAGGCTATTTTAGTGGCAGAACACTTCTGTACATTTAATACGGATTCCCTCTTATGATTTTTACCACTGTAAAAAATAAAGAAGTTACAACTTTAAAAAAAATAAAAACATGATTTAAATTTTCCGTCAAAAGAATTTCTTATTTTGCAACATTTTTTCAAAACAGTCTTTTTTCTCATTTTTTTCCCCTAAAGCATAACAAGTATTTTATAAAGCGTGGAAGTGGATTTGCCACCTTACTTCGCATGTACTTTAAAACAATTAAACACTTCCCTTGTTCCTACCTGAACTTTTCAGTTGTACAAAAAACAATGGTCACACTGCACGTGCTTTGTGAGGAAGAACAGGAGATAAAAGTCCCGGATCTGAACAGTCAGTAAGTTAGAAGTCACATTGACACATTCTGTTATCATCTAATTCTCTACTTAATCAACTTCACAGCAAATAAACAACATAGCATCAAATAAGATAAAATAAAGTAAAAGTTCTGGAATTAAACAGTCAGTTAGTACATTGATGATATTTTGATAGTAATTATATTAGCCCCAGGCAAATTACAAACATCACGTAAATTTACCTGATTCAATATACTTACCAGAATTGTAATTTTTAACATAACATTGCTGTTATAGAGAGGGATTCCCAATAAGAGCCGGACAGACGGGGTTCGCTAAGACCTACCACCTGATGCCGTTACTAGAGAATAACCGTGACAAACGAGGCATAGCTCTGGACGGGAAACTTAAGCATGAAGACACTAATCTGGCATGTTCAACAAAGTAAGTAACATGGTATATAATCTAGGAAAGTGAGATGTTCAAATTTATTTGGTACTAGAGTTCAAATAGGTATAATGTGTACTCATTAATTATGTCTCCCCTTTCAAAGGGGAGACATTTTGTTTTTGTCGACTTTCTTCTTCTTATTCTTCTTCATCCAAATTTGTCCAGGCCGTAACTTAAATACCCTTTGACATTAAGAATTCAAACTTGGAATATAGGTAGATGGAATTGAGAAGGAGTGCACGCCACCAAAATGTTTGACCATGACCTATTTTGCTCTTCAAAGTCAAGCGTTTTATAAAAATATTGTCCGGACCATAACACAAGACTCCTTCAACATACAGACTTTTAACTTGTATCATTGATAAATGGTATATAACCTAGTTGAACCTTACCAAAATCTTTGACCTTGACCTAATTTTTTTATTTCAAGGTCAAATTAGAAAAAAACCTATTTGTTCATTTTCTGAATATACTCTGACAGAAGGACTTCAAACTTTAAACAAAGAACAATAATAATACACTAAGGTGCACTATTGATTAATATTTGACCTTGACCTTGTTTTACTCTAGATCAAATTAAGAAAAAAAAAAATAAAATTATGTCTGGGCCGTAACTTAAATACCCTTCGATATTTAGACTTTAAAATTGAAAAATAGGTAGATGGTATTAAGAAAAAGTTCATGCCACCAAAATTGTTGACCTTGACCTATTTTGTTATTCAAGGTCAAGCGTTTTATAAAAAATATTGTCCGGACCATAACACTGAACTGCTTAAACATACAGACTTTAAACTTGTATCACAGATATATACTTAGAAACAAAGAACTTAAATACCATGAGACATACTGTTGTTAATTTTTTTTTACATTGACCCTTTTCCTAACTCAAGGTAAAATTAAGAAAAAAAATCATTTTTTTCCAGACTATAACTTCAAAATTTTTTGACAGAGAAACATTAAACTTAAAACATAGTTTGATGATCTAGCGAAAAAGTGAACCAAAGCCAACTTTTTGACCTTGACCTTTTTGGATCTCGGGGTCAATTATCATGAAAATATTCCTTACAATAATGACTTTGTATCATATACAGATGATATACTGTGGAATCATTAGAATTCGTGGTGGCTCAATTTTCATGGTATTCGTGGGTAGCCCTCGCCCACGAATTTACATCCTCAATGAAAACCAATTATAAAAGGTTTGGTTTACCTACTGAAACTGAAAACTGACTCATCAATGAAATTGGATCCCCACGATCAAACAAAAAACCCACAATCCACGAAAATTGGCCCCCACGAAATTAAATGATTCCACAGTATAACATATAGCTAACATCAATCTTTTTCACTTATTTAATTTGCCCCATATTACAATCCTTGGGGAGAAGGGGAGACATGTGTTTTTTGTAAAACAAAAACAATACCCACTAGTTAAAAATGTAACACGTGTTATGAACTTGAATAAAAATGCAATTCGTGTTAGAAATGTAATTGCAGTAAGTAGACCGAAAACAAAAATCAAGTCAGATGTTCGAATGTATGTGTAAAACGAATGGTATCCATATTTCAAAATAGGATGTCCAATTGTCTTCAAAAGGAAAACGCTGGGATCATTGTGTCTTACAAGGTGGTTATCAAGTTAGTGCTGGGATTCGGAAGCAAGTGAGTGAAAACACAGCGAAACAGTCTTTTAATGTCATGCTTTTTGTGTGCTTTACATTAATATAAAAGACTATTCAAGCAATTCAGTACTTGGATACACTTTAGTTACATGAAGTATGGGTTAAATTGGTGTGCAACACTTAATAAAGTTACTTATCGGATTTCAATGTATATAGAAAAAAATTATCAGAAACAAAAAGTACTTTTTTTCATTTTCAAAATATTGTTATGAAAAAAAAAGACATTTCCTCTTCAATATTTTTTGGAAAAGAATTTAAATATAAGAAATGTTGATCAGATATCCCCTAATATTGTGTTTTCTAGGCTGGTATGTATATCATGAAGGAACAAGGTGTTGCAACACAAAAATATTTGTGTTTCTTTTATCACATGATCAGGGCTCTTTTTATCCAATACCTAGACGGTGCAGAACTCATCCAAAATGACAAAACTATAGTTTTGTTTTAGCATGAATGAATGAATACAGAAACTAATCAGCAGCACAATTTTACATTAGAGAGACAATGACGAAATATTTGTTTGTTTCAGTGACGTCATTTTAGAACTTCCGTTTACTCTGACACATCCGATGCCAGACAGTCCCTCTACCAGAACAAACAGCTATCGAAGTTCTGTAGCTGACGATCCCATTATTCCTAGGTAATGGTTTCCAAATTCTGGATAAAAACATGCATATACATGTATTAGCAATTAACTTGCTTTAAAGGAGACGGTTTTGCATGTGAAACGGCTGTAAAATCATTTTAGCGTTAAAGATGATGGTCGAAATTCCAACAACTCAATCGTCTCTCATCCGACAAGGCGACTTGACTATTTTTTTTCTCAATAAATGTTATTATAATACATCTATATATTTTTCAGTGAAGACATAATCGATGATGACATGGTATTTCAAGAGTTTAACAGAGCGCCTATTGCTGAGCCCGAGAGCTTTAAGGACCCCATACCGGGGGAAAACAACGACAAGTGATATATAAAAACTAAACCAGATATACACTCTATGTCCCCTCACACTGGCCTATTGTCTTTCTGTTGTGACACGGTATTTTGATTTATTTATTGTATAATTTTTTTCACGTCTTTTTTGTGCATTTGTTAATATGTTTACAAACAACCTGAGTTAACTGATATACTTACATTTATAAATAAATTTGATGCCTATTACTATTTCCATTTTTATTTTATTGTGTCTGAATTGTTTACAGATTCGATACAGAATATTTAAAGTTAAACAAATTAAAACAAATTACAGAACGTTTAAATTGATCCTGTGAACAACCAGCATTTATATATATCTTATTTATAGGATAGAAGAATATCGGTTATTTCTCAACTTTGTGTTTTATGTCAATGTGATATTACTGACAATTATAAATTAATGAAAATTTAAAAAAATACAACTTTTTGAAACTTATGTTGTCTCTTGCAAGTAAATTGTTACAATGGTTGGATGGTTCATAACTAACGAATGGTATTCTTAAATATTAAGAATCTTGAAATGCTCAAATCAAAGAATTCAATCAATAATGTTTTAGACACCAAGAGATTTCTAGGTATACGGTATAACAAAGGATGTATACAGTTCTTTATTCGGTAAATACTTTCTACCAAAGGTTATACTTGTTGCCCGAATTCACTTGTTGGGTTCATTGTTAATACATACAACGAAACATTCTATTTTGTTCATCGAAAATAACATACCCTTAAAGAAACAAATATGATAAAAATAACAAATATACAATATTTTAATAAAAATAAAAATCAGCCCTATAGGGAGTATTACACCAGATATTAAGAGAGCAGCTGCTTTGCTGAAGCATTATAAGCAGTCTTACGTTGTCTTAATGGTTTTTATCTTGAATTGCGTACATTCGTAGAAAAAAACCCACAATGTGAATAAACTTGCTGCATGTCGTTCACATATGAATACATATGAATACAACAGTGGCACCACTCCACCAACCGGGTAAAAACATTAGAACTACTCTACCAACTGGGTAAAAACAGTGGCACCACTCCGAAAAGAGCAACTCAATAATAAAACGCGTTTTAGAAGTTTGCAACTAATAAATAAAGTGAAAATATAATTTCAAATGCTTAATGGTATAAAGGACACTTAACAGTTTATGAAACGCATGCGTTTACTTGTATATAATTACATTTTGAATCATATTGAAAAATTCAAAAGATTAAGGTCGAAAAGATTACTAGGCAAAAGATTAAAAATGACCAATTGTTTACATGCATCTATTCAATTTCATTTAATGAACAAATATGGCGTACGAGTGAATTCATCTTAGAATCTAATATAATCATTATATAGATTGTATGGGCAAAGTTTCAAGAGAGAGAGAGAGAGAGAGAGAGAGAGAGAGAGAGAGAGAGTCACATAATATTATCATATTTATACAGTTGTTATTAATTATCATTTTAGTCGTCGGTTGTAGCGGTTTTTTCTAAAAGATAATAAAAACGTAGAGAGGATATAATAAAAGCGCAACTTAAAACTCATTTCGTTTTGTAAGATGTAGCTAAAATATCTATAGATTGTCTATACATGTATATATGTACGATTCCGTATGGTTTAGCACATATGATACTTGTATGAATTGATGAATATCCGTTATCTTATTTTTTAGCCGGGCTTAGCTGAAAGCAGAGTCCTGGCTGTAGGCAGGCAAATCGCCAATGATACTATAAATAGCACAACTTCAAAAGTAAACAAAAACCGAGCAGCGTCAAAGTAAAAGCTTCCGCTATACCAAATAGTTACTCAGAGAGCTATGTTTTGTCAAATCTAATGGTTTTTTATTTGTTTGCGAATAATTATTTTCCCTTTCTTATTACTTACGTGTTTTTAAACAAGACTATGCATTTTGGACACATATACAATGCGCATGAATTTCCATGAACTACTTTTCAAAGCATTGGTGTTTTGCTGCAGATAGAAGTAATGAGGGGAAGGGGTTGATTTTATAACGCTTGTTTCGAATTTCAATGCAACTGTTGAATTTTTTTCTACTAGACAGACATATTTTTATTTATAGCTGCTAACAAAACCATTCAGTCGCTCTCTGGCGCATTTCCTACATTAAAAGAATGAGAGAGAGAGAGAGAGAGAGAGAGAGAGAGAGAGAGAGAGATAGATTGCCAGTTTTTACTACAAAATATGCATAATGACACATCAAAAGAGCCCAGCTTTCAGTACTATTTCAATACTTTGATTTTAACTGCTGGTAAAATATATTAGACAATTTTTTAAAAACTTAAAAAAAAAACTATGATCTATATGCAGAAACAACGAAAGTAGCAAATGTCTTTAGATTTGAGATGGATTCGATTAAAGTAACCTGACCCTACTGCAAAGGTACAGTTTTCACTTCTACAATGTATGACACGGGAAACATCACTTGGCTGACATGTGTAAGAACAGCCTTACTTGGGTATGATAAGATGAGATATTCTTTATTTCCTCTACAGTATTGGAGAGTATTATGTTGTTTAACATGAATCTAAATAACCAAAGAAAAAAGACCAAAAACCAAAAAAAAAAAAAAAAAAAAAAAAAAAAAAATAGGATTAAAAAAACCAAAAACACAAACTATTAACAATCAGTTTAGGGGTAAACAGTATTCGATTTTTATTTTACTACAGTCAATTACGAAATGATTCTCCCAAAAGTTACGAATTTTGATGCACAAATCAGATTTTCTCCCGCTTTTTAAAAGTAATTTGAACAAAACTGGTATCCTCAATACACCCTAATAGAACCAAACACTGGCTTTCGGTGTCTTTCAAATCAAAAGAATTTTTTATACATCTTAAATATCTAAACAAATCCTCTAAAAGTTTGTGTCTCTCTTTCACGAATAATAAACAATTAAGTATTACATATATGTTAAAATTGTTAAACATTCTTGACTACTTGTTTTAAAAACAAAGTTTTGTTGAAATCACTCTCTGCATATGCATTGAAAGAATTTGACAAATCATACTCAATTGTGTTTTTTGATTAGTCTTAGAAACAATATATTTATCTGGAACATCCTTTGAAGATAAAAACACAAACACCTTATTATGAAGAAGGGTTTTGTCCGCTCTCATTAGTCTACCAAGATATAGACGGTGGCATTTGTCTATATATCCTTTTACTGACTACAGGTCGAGATTTATAATGAAACATTTTTAAATGAAAAACACCGTGACAATTTATTACTCTAATAACGTTATAAAGCGAAGTCGAAGGTGCTTCACAAACTAAAACTTTTTCACTGAAAAATATTGAGAATGGATTTGTTGTTGTTTAAGAGGATGTTTCCTGCAACTTTATCTCTATTAAAAACCAAATGGAACCACTTATAAGAACGTACGTGTAGTTTCCCTTTACGTGTACACATTCTTGAACTCGTTTTCATTTACTCAAATTAGATCAGGAAATGTTTTTTGAAATCTTATTTTAAACGATTCAAGAAGTTTTATTATATAATAATTAATTTATATTTGTTGTTGTTAAACAGTCTCTTCTTATTTTGATATTTTATAATGTTGACAGTGAAAACATTCATTACGACTTTAATAACTTGGCATAATGATGCATGTTTTTATTAGTAAAATTAAAATCTGTCTTAAGGAAATTATTACAAAACATTGTAGATGATGGGTATATAACATGTTGTCCAATGATAAAACAATAATGATACATCTTACTATTAAATAAAATATCTTTTTTTTCTTCAAAATATGGTACTGAGCTGATAACAATTCATTGTAAATTCCGATAATAAAAATACGGAAAAACATCACCCTACAAGTATTACAAACCCCTTTTAAGTGTATAATAAAAGTTGTACTCAGAAGTAACAATCGAATTTATAATGAAATCCTGACGATACTTGTTATGATACACATTAGAATAGAATACACCTCTTTATTTCCCTAAATAGCCTTGTGTAATATGTCTGTTGTGATGTATATCGATCTCGTGACTGAATTTCCACATAGTGCACGTGGTATGTATGGGAAACATTTAATGACATAAATAAGGGCAGGATTTAAATAATTTAAAAGTGTAATGAAATCAGATTGGTATTGTAATGTCTGGGAAAATCCTTTGTATCCAAAATAATGGAGTCAAGGAGAACTCGTACATAGCAAGATCACAGTCCGAAAATACACCCAGTTTGTTTTCATCAGTATGCACCCTAAATTTGCAAGATTCATATCAGTGAAATCGGTGAAACTTAGATCAAATAATACAAATAAATGTCAATATAATCATAAAAAGCATTGAGTCAATGAGTGAACAGAATTAAAATCACGAGTGATATAAATAGGTATACTTCAAAGATGAATTAAAGATTTATTTCCGTGACGACCAGCCATACATTTTGTTATCAGGAAATTTATTACCTGTCTATCTCGGGTACGAACAGGGCGATACAGCGACGGTCTACATTTGAAGACAACAAAATGGAGAAGTCAGGACCTCCACCAAGCTATAGTGGTCCCCCGCCATCCTACCAGGGCCGTAAGTATTTAGTAGTTACAAAACAGAGCCTCATTATTCTCTAACGTCCAGGAGGGACATTTTTTATTTTGTTTTGTTTTTGTAAATTTACTTTCATTTTGATTATATCAGGTTATCTTTAATATCGATACATTTGACTGTCAAATTACACAAATTGTTTGAAATCTGACAAAAGGGTTGAAAACTAGTATATTAAATGTCACACATGTAAAATTTTCTTTAAAGAAACACATGCAGTGTAAATCTAATGCAATCTTTAATAGTTACCGTACTAGGTTATTCAGGGTGGGATTGGGTTCCAAATAGCGAGAATTGTTATCTCTGAGAAAAACCTTCTTGTTTTTTTAAGCGCAATATTTTGTCAAGTTTCCATCAGGCCGAATACCTTTAAAACTATCAGTAGAACGGATATCGTTTTAAAATCAATAGAGTGTACAGTGACAATGATGATAACATGCTAACGGTACGGTGTAATCAGTCTAAAAAGTTCTATATAAAAACAAGGAAGTTTGCTCTGGTCTTGTATAATACCTTACTTTATTATTATTATTTTAATCACAGGTATCTTTATGTCATATTTATCTTTCTTAACATTGTACTTGGCAGAAACAAGTTCGTCAACAGTTGTATTTGCACAACAACAACCGACTTTGGTGGCAGTTCAGTTGTTTAGGGAAACACCCGTGCGAGTTACTTGCCAGTATTGCGGAAGTGACGTTTTCACTTCTACAATGTTTGAAACGGGAACCATCACTTGGTTGGCATGCGCAATAACAGCCTTCGTTGGGTATGTTTCTGATACTTATTAATTTACTCAAACACCATACTTGAACAATACATGTCACTGCAAATTGCTTCACCAAAACAACTTAAACTCTTTACCACTTTGAGTAACTTAATTGTTTAACAAAACAACCAATATACTTTAACCAGTTGTGTTTATAAAATTTGCTTCTCTTTCACCACTACACTTGATATTGAGCACTTTGCGGCACACTGCAGATTGCTGCGTAGCTGCAATAATGTAGCCCTCTTCGATTTTTTTTATATCTGATGTTTACTGAAGAGGGCTACAATTCCACAGGATCTCCGTAATGGTGCAAAATTAATTTTTTAATGAGGCTGACTTCGGTCTGAAACTTCAAAAGATCGATTTTATATTTGACTTCCTTTAGATAAAATGATTTTTTTAATACAGGTTGAAAAAATAAACTGTTTATAAATCAAAACCAGATAAAACACATCAGCATGTTTACTAGTCTTTTTCAGCAGCCATGACAGTTCTCGCGTGATTTTATGGGATGTACGCTTGGAGATTTGATGGGCTTGATAACGTGAATGTCAGTGTAAATAATCGATCTTACCTCGTTATATCAATAAAACATCATTTAAGGAAATGGTATATAATGGAAAATTCATATTTACCGCGTTAATTATGTTTAAAATAGGGGAATTCCTACATTCAGTTCCAGATCCGCTCCCGAATTCTTATTGGCTGTCCCAAAATAAAACCGGTCAAGGTCAGTAAACATGGCGGACAAATTCAACTTTCGTTGTTGACATACACGAAAAATAACCGATATATGCCAAATATGGACTATACTTGATATTTTTGGATTAATTTATACCATAGATATCTACAACGTTTGAGTTTAGGTAAGAAATGCAAATGTTATTGTCATCTATAAACGATTTGAGACGAAATCGTTGCGGGAGTGAATCACTCCCGCACTTGCACCATTACGGAGATCCTATGGAGTTGTAGCCCTCTCCCCCCAAAAAAAAATCGGGAGAGGGCTACATTATTGCAGCTAATTGCTGCGGAGCAACAATTTCCAACATCTCCGTTGTTTTATCATTATTTGGTTATTGTTGACGGGTACTTGTTGTTTTTTCACCAGGTGCTGGTTAGGCTGTTGTCTGATCCCGTTCTGTGTGGACGGCTGTAAGGACGTGGTCCATTCCTGCCCCAACTGTCGACAGGTGCTCGGCCGCTACGACAGAATCTAAGGAACCAGGAACAGGGTCCTCAGCCACCAAATTACAGTGTAGTTCATGACTGTATTCGTGCACACATTGTTAACATTTGTTTGATTATAGGACAAATTTTGGGGATTTACTTTAAAATCATGAGCGTAATCTTTATTGTTTTTGTTTAAATGATTTTTATGATAAGAATTGTTGTATATGTTTGATATGTACCTTAATTGTTATGGATTTTAATCTTGTTTTTAATAAATATTTATCTTTAATATAAAAGAATTACAAGCGTAATTATTATTTTAAAGTCAGTCAGAGGCATGCCAAGTCCTCAACTTAACATTTACACAACATTAAACTTTCAAATTGGTTTCACATGTGAGAAACATGGGCTCTATCATTTGTTTGTTACTCCATGCACATGCTTTACATAGCAGCTGCCATGCAAAATAAAATACACAGGAACGTATCGGCTACGACGCAATGTTTGTTCTGCAAAAACATTTACACCGAAACAGTGCCTTTTTATCAGGTGGATCGATTTTTATTACTAGTAAGTATTTCGTTCGACATTAGCTATTGCAATTAACGGGTTTTTTTGTGAGATGTTTAAAAAATCCGTTAATCCGTTGTAAGACATGCTTGAAATAGAAAAAAAAAATATACTCACATGAATAATACACATTTGGACTAAGTATTGAAAGAAACGTCAAAATGATCACACTGCAAATCATTAAAATTGATAATATCAGATTTGACGTTACATTTTGTCTAAATTTTCCAATAGAAAGAAAAAGAAAAGACTATCAACTCTTTTCTGATAATATAGAATACCTTTATTTAATTATTGAAACTGATTTTTTTGTAAAATGCAATGAAAGCAAATATTAATGAATCAAAGAGTGCAGACAAGTTATGGTACTTTATCCAAATACATCTGTACAATTTAATGACAAAATGGTTCAATGTAACAAAAAAGGAGGCAGAACTTCAACCATGTACATTTACCCAGAACGAACTTGCCAGGCAATCATATACATATCTTCAAACTAGAAATAAACAATAAATATATTCAGACCCGCAAACTGCTATGTCAATTAAAAAACCACACACAATATAATCGGTTATCGATTTACGAGTTTTAAATGTACCATACAATCATAGTGAATACGATCCTTGAAGGCTCTCCTTTACGAGCAAAGCACCCCGGCATACAGCGAGAAAGACTCCCTTTAACTACCCCGAAGTAAAGAAGTTGTCCCTGTCTCTGGAGTTGGATGTACAAATCTATATTTTAAGAATATTTTCTTTCGTTTGATGCCAATGTTGATTTGATGTCATTTTTAACACAAATGATTTGAAAGAAAATGAGTAGTAATCAAGGTAAGTAATTGATTAACCTCAATGCAATCTAATTTTTGTTTTGATAATCATTAGATGATAATATGGTAAACCTTTGTGCAGTAACAAGTAAATGTTAACGTTATCAACAGAAACATTACTGTGTTGATAGTTTGAACTTCCTGGTTCTCGATTTTATTGATTGTATTGATTTGAATATTCGCGTTTAAAATTCCAGCATGGGTCGGTGCCAGTTTTTTCTTGTTAAAGGTATCTAAACAATTTAAATTCCTTCGGAGTGTAGCCTGTGTTTTTCTTGAGTTTTCAGTCTTATCTCGATACTATTTATATTTCAGGTAGTAATAAATCTGTTAAGAATCAGACTGATCGCAAATTTTTATTAATACTAGTAATGAAAATTGAAACAATAATAATTCACGTTAAAAGAGGTTGTAAGAAAGAAGTAAATAACATGTTTATAGCAAGAGGTATTTGAAAACAGTTAGTAACTTACAAGGTTTCAGTGTATAGCAAGAAATTATTAGTTTATGGGACTTAGACACGATTTGAATGAAAATTTTCAAATTTTATTTTTCCATTTTCAATGTTTATAATGATAAATACAGACGTTTATAATGCTATGTTAAAATTTGAAAGTCAAATATCAAGTTATAAGCAAGATACAGAGTTCATAATTTCTTTGTTTTGTAAACAAAGCTCGAATATTGTCATTGTTGTATTGGTGTAAGTATTAATCAAGTGTAACTTTCTTTTGTTGATCTCTACTTTACATTTTTTGTAAACAACCATAAGACTCGAGCTTTGTTTACATAACAACCAATTCTTACCTCTCTATCTCGCTTTTAATTTGACTTTAACATTCAATATTTTGTTCAATCATTCAAAATGCACCAGTTAACCACTTAATACATAAAAACTTATAATAACATTTTCCCTTTAACTCTAAATATCTTTTTTTATAGCAGGTGGTATAAGAAAACAGTAATTAACTTATTAGAAAATGTTAATAAATGTTAGTAACTTGTTTATAAAAAAGATTATTAGAAAAGAGTGAATAGTTTGACGTGTATAATTATGATTATTAGACAGTAAAAAAAAAATTCCCCATTTTCATTGTATAATAAAAACCACAGTACTAAAATAATTGACAGGAACAATCCCAGAGATGAGTTTTAGGTAGGACTACGTAGAAATCGAAACAGGAACAATGGCAAAAGTATTGTCTACAACTCTTCTGCTGATGAAATATGACTATTATTTCGTTTCGACTTTCTTTTAGACACCAAAGCTATCATTATCCAGCCAGAGGGTCGGGGTAGAACCCCCCTCCAGGAATGGCCCGTCCATACGGAGTGTCCTCACTGTGGCGGCTTTATCCTGACCAGTCTAGAATATGAAACAGGGACGCTTACTTGGATAATGTGTTTCTTTATAATGTTCATTGGGTAAGACCGGCTATCATTCTTTATATACATTTTACCTACTTACTCAGTCCGCTTCGTTCCTTGTGGAGCATATGACTACTAGAGTCGCTCTCCATCCCACTCTGTGTCGGGCTGTCCTTTTTTTGCCTCATTCCAAGTCTTCCAAATATTTTCAAGTTCTTTCACTCTTGTTTTTTTCCAACTGCAGAGTGGTCTCTCTTATCCACATCTCCTCTTTATCTTTGACTGTACTATAACATGTATGCAAATCAAATTTCTTCTTACATTACTCGTATCAATATGTTTTTCTTTTTTTTCTTTCCTGCGTTATATTTATTATTTTTGCATTTCAAGAAAATCAAATATTGGTTGTGTGCTTTAAAATTTTTAAGTATCTCCTCCTATTGAGGCATTGTTTTTCATAAAGTTCATGTGATTGTTTGACCAATTAATTCCTTTTTTTCTTCCTACAGGCTGTTTCTAGGATGCTGTTTAGTACCTTTTTGTATGGACGGGTGTAAAGATATTGCTCATATTTGTCCAGACTGTAAAAAGGAAGTGGGAAGATTTTACCGGATTTGAAATTATATTCACTGAGATATGCATGATTCCGTAGCCCATCATGTTTTAAAATTGCACATCATTTTGTTTTTCAAAGAAACACTGTTGTTATTGTTTTTGTATGTGTATGTTTTTATAAGGATTATATAATTAAACAATGTACAAATAAGCCAATGTCAGCTGATATGACCTTACATATATAATTATCATTCAGCATTACCTTACTTCGCTAAACTCTTCGTACAAGCACTGCCTATAAGCAAAATAATTCAATATATTAGCAAAAGTTTGTTAAATAACCCGTGAATATATATTTCTAATAAATTGACATTATTAGGATGTTTCTGTGCGCACTTCTTAATGTCCATAATTTGCTTTGACGCTGTATGACTGTACTTTTAAGCAATGTTATTTGCTCTATGCAAAAAACAGAACCATGTAGTCCGACTGCTCTCAGCATGTGGTTTTGTATTGTATAATGTTTTTTAAAATTTTGTTTAACAACTATAATTGATGATTTATAAGTTATTGGTGATGACGTTTGCAGTGTCTGCTCTAAAAGTATGTTTTCTTGACATATTGTCACTATTTAGAAAAAGATTCTGATTTGAAATTTGTGATAATTAGGAAGACCTAGTTTGTTATATTTGTTGACAGTTATTTTTTTTGTAAATTAGATAATTGAATGTATTAATAGAATGAGACATGTAATAAACGATCATGAGTCAATACAGCCTGCAAGTTAATGCAAATAGTAAATCCATATATTAAATACCATTTTAGATTTTTTAATGATATGAATTAAAAATGTCTTTATTCCAAAATAATATAAAGACAAAAGCTTTATTGGGGTTTCTGCTCAAAAGATACATTTATCACCAATTCATTTTAGATACTACTAGTATATATTTTGATTCACCCGAAACATATGCGGTCTTAATTACGTATATCAAAAATAGTGGGGCATGGTTCACAAGTACTAAGCTTTTAAACTACTCATAAAGATTTTCACGGTTCCCTTTGGATCATGAAAGTGTAAAAAAAAATGTGGAAAGGCATGAAAACATGTGTAACAAAACCCCCAAAACCTGTAAAATTAAAAACAGTATTGAAGAGAATCCATGCTTTCCTAGGTAGAACTGAGACAATTCCAATCGTTTGATATATCTTGTTTTAATAAATAAACAGCAATTGTTAACATAATCATACTTCAAATTACCATTGTGTTAGATTAGATTTGTTTTTTCTGTGAAGAAAACTTTTTAAAGAAAAAAATTTCTAATAGAAGAGGAAACACATTCTTTTTGCTTTCATAAAAAATATTTAAAATAAAAATTGCATTACTAAATTGCAGAGCAAATTTTATATAAACCAGTACAAAGTAAATGATACTGAAACCACAAATTTTACGAAACAAAAGCCGCCATTCGCAGGTGATAATATGGGATTTTTTCCGCCTATTATTCATTTTCCTCGAAATTTTACGAGAGACGCAGTTATGAATTTTTGTAGTTTCTATAGTTTCTATGGGTGTAGCTTTCTCCAGATTCAACCACCAATAGCCTCATAAGAAGACACTGCCAGATTTCAAGGACATGACCTTGACAACTATTCCTTTAGGTACATCTTAATTTCTTTTAGATAACTGCATTCTCAGAAATGACAGATCAAATAAGCTATCACATGCATTTAAGATACTTAGTATATGTATAAATATACGGAATAACACAACTCTTGATTGTTATGGTCTCACAACTGCCCGTGTCTTAATTTGTAAGTCTTTTTTATTTTCATACTTCTATTTTTTCTTTGTTCGCATACATCTTTTTTAAATTTGTTTAATTTTAAAATAATACTAGTATCAGCTGAATAACATTTTTAAGAATGAAATTATAAATCATATTTGTGATATAATTTTTATGGGACCCATATGTTATGGGTATTATAAAAAATAAATGAGAACGCACCAGTATTGTGAAAGATAAAGAATACCTGCAAGGAAATATTAATCGACGTCTAGTAACTGCATTTTCTTCGAGTAAAATAAACGTTCTTAAATTAATTGACCTTTATCTAGATTTCAGATATGCTAAAAATGATTTGGGAGTTGATTTTTAATCAACTCTCCTATGCAGTCACTCGGACAAACCGAAAGTAAAACAGTGTTTGGACCTCAGCACAAATCATTGCTGCTGACAAGACTTAGTTCTTGAAAATAATTGATGAATTCGATGTAATGTATGCAAAAGCATTGTTTTTCAAGGAAACTTATTTACAAATACCTTAAAAATAGTCAGATTTTAAATGGTACGAACAATTTAAATATTTTTTGTAGTCGTATGTATTCCTACGCCAGAGTTCAATATAGTCTCGTTTAACTCGACGCTCGGCTGTCTCCGTAAACCCTTGTCAGAGATTTGCGGTGTCAGCCGAGCGTTTGGTTGAACGAGACTAGAGTTCAATATTGCTTGGATCCATACAATTTTCGAGAAATATTTCTATTACTGATACATAGTTTGATTGAATTAATTTTATCTTTAAATATTATTTAACATGATTCATATGGAGGTTTCTCGACATTCTAGTCGAAAAAGTTCAAAAATTCATATTAATATAAAAATAGGCGTAATTCAAATTAGAAACTACGTATACATGTACTTGTCATGCAAAATAACATATCATAGATAAACATCGACAAAATCAACTCCCGCCAGTTCTTCAGTACTTTGATTTTTTAAATTTAGGCAAAACTCACAGAGCTAATGTTCCTACATCTATCTTTTTATGTTTAAACACTGGACTCAGGTGAGCAAGGCATTGTGGGAATAGAATGCAGTACATAAAGAAAATTAAATTGCATAGTAGTGTAAAAATTACAGTCATATAAGTTGATTGAAAAGAATTTTAATTTTTTTTCTAGATACAGTGTACCAGTGCTGTTAAGTACCCTTTACTCCTAACCCAACCCCCCCCCCCCCCCCCCCCGGAAAAATTGACTATAGTGTAGAATTTCTTCCATGGAAAGCTGGCTGTATAGTATTATTTCCTCCTTTTTATAACCCTCCCCCCCCGGAAAGCCTACTACATGTACATCGTAGCGTTTCCCCTTTCTTACATCACTCCGTCATGTTAAGGGCGGGCCATTCATGACAATATTTCACAATATCTGATATGGCATTGATTACTCATAATGAAAGATAATGAATGTTTATCTCCTTTCGATATACTTCTTGACAAATCCCTAATTCGATATGTATCTTTTGAAAAAAAAGAGTAAAAATGTTACAAAATTTGATACCCCTTTTATTCCCTGAAATCAATATACTGAGTATTTTAGATAAAGACAGTAATTGTTTTTATTCTAAAAACTTTTCTTTCTAATTTTTGATATCTGGAGACAGTGTGCAATGATAGGATTAAAAACTGTAGTTTTTTGTGGTTCCGCTAGGTAAGCTTTTAAAAAATGGCAAAGGTGTACTTTTGAGTATGTATTAAACAACAAATTTAAAGTACGTTTTCAGATGTTTACAGATATGTAAATACGTCACGCGGTTTGATGTGTTTTTTCTAGCAGACCATATAAGAAATACAAGGTTAATACCATGCTTACAATTCCTAAGCAAATTAAATGGCATAAAGTTGGTTTCTTTGCTTGAAATACGCGTAGTTGGTGATTACTAGAAAGTCTTAATTAGCAACGTGATTTGGAAAAATATAATATTTCGTTATTATGATTTAGCTAACAGAAAATACAATTCGCATATTTTAAAAATGTCTTTGCATTTTAGAATGTTTATATTAAATCAAAGTACTGAAGTACTGACGGGAGTTGATTTTATCGATTATCATTTATTATCTTGCATGGCAATTAGGTTCTAGTCTGTATTTGAATTACGCACATTTTTATGATATAGATTTTTAGACTTTTCTGACAAGAATTATTTCGAGAAACCCCATATGAATCATGTTGTGTAATATTTAAAGATGGATTTTAAACTATGTCTTAGTAATTAAAACAATTCTAAAAATTGTATGGATGCAAGCACTATTGATATCGAACTCTAGTCTCGTTCAACCAGACGTTACTCTCCGACAAGCAAGAGATCTAGAGCCCCTCTGCTTGTCGGAGATTTACGAAGGCAGCCGAGCGTTTGGTTGAACGAGACTATATCAAACTATGGCGTAGAAATACAAGACACTACAGAAATATCTAACTTGTTTGTAATATATAAAATCTGACAATTTTCAAAGTGTTTATTGATAAGTTTCTTTGAAAAACAATGCTTTAGCATACATTACATCGAATTTTTCTATTATTTTCAAGAACTAAGTCTTGTCAGCGGTGGTGATTTGTGCTTAGGTCCAAACACCGTTTCACTTTCGGTTTGCCAGAGTAACTGCATAGGAGAGTTGATTAAAACCAACTCCCAAAAAAGTATACGTATAAGTTTAATTTCACATTCTAAGGATTTATAGTTAAAATGTTGTTTGTCTAGGAAACAGTAAAAACAGCATTATTCACTTGCTTTTTAGAGGTGGCAAGTTATATTGCAGTTTAAAAAAGATTTTGTCACAAAGTTAGGTAAATATTATGTATTATCAATTAATTTTGATTTTACATTTATGGTGTAGATTTTACTGTCATTAAACAAAAAAAAAAATAATTTTATGAGAGAGGACACATTTATGGATGATAAATGTATTTCCGCGTTTTTACTATTTAAGAGCGGGCTTGTCTGATGTTTTTGCCTGTAAGTCTTACAATTTATTTTTCATAAATAAAGATGTTACCTCTTTTTAAATAGTTATGTATCTCAAGAAATTATGATGGTTTGTTTGAACTTTGTGCATGAGTACCTGTTTTTTTGTGACGAAGGCAACTTGCAATATATGTAACACAGAACTATGTGAAAGGTGTGGCAATTATACCAAACGCAAACTCAGAAAACATATTTTGATTGAAAAATAGAATGTACTGCTTAATTATCGTTAACATATCAGAGTGAAAAAGCAAGACATGAACGATCAGTGTATAACGTAGATACTTCCAATGATTTCCCAGATTAGGTATATGGCCCAGACAAGATTGCACGAACAGACGAATGACTTGATTTGTTGAGACAATACTAATGTAAAAATTCAGAACTAATATTAGTATGTGAATGCATAATATGCCATACCTTACAGATTTATCAATGACTATGCCAGTTAAGTTCTAAGTTTTCAATATAATCTAAGTTAAAATCACATGTGCACATGTTTACACAGGTTTATGCAACCTTCGGATTTAAAAAGCATTGATTTGAATTTTGAATTCAATCACCAATTGGCTTTTTGTAAATCTTTTTATGAAATCTGAGCCCAAAGCGCGGGGAATAAATCCTATTATGTGGGAAGGTCTACTACATGTATATAATGGCTTTCTCCCTGTGGAGAATTACTTCTAAATGGCAGATTTTGCCGGGGGGGGCAACTATGGTGGAAAAGCTGTTAAACAACACCGGTATTTATATGTTAAATTTGGTGTTATTGGGAAAGAGAACATTATTGAATCGTATTCTTCGTATATAGTTTTAACAAATTTGCATTTGTATTACGATTTTAGTTTATATTTTGTTAAAAACGAATATGGTTTTTTTTCTTCAAACAAATGTATACGTTAAATGTTGTTAAACCCCTTTTGGGATACCAGTTCTTTTTTTTTCTTTTTTTCTTTTTTTTATAGATTTATTCATTATATCAGTTTTACATCAAATATAACAAACAGAGATAACATCAACAAAATATAGAATGTACATATGCTCTAAATTGATTTTACAAAATTTTGACACAGAAGCATAGAATACAGTAGATACCTTTACATGGTTCAAAATATTGTAATTTGTTTCTTCTAAGGAATGTACCCGACAATACATCTTATATTTATAAATTCTGTATGCTATAAATGAAATGAGGGTATTCAGTGATACAATTTTTCTATTTTGTTGATGAAAAAAACCTAAAAGTACATGACTGTTTCCACTTAATATCAATTTTAGTGTAAACATTTAAAGCATTCCATATTTCAAGTACATTATCACATTCAAAAATAAGATGCTTTGTATTTTCATTCTCCTGGCATATTTTACATTGACTGTGGATTTCTTTATTCCATTTACTTAAATAAACATTGTTACAAAGAATATTATTTGATACTTTGTAATTGAAATCTGCTAGACGTTTATCAGAAATATCTGATAATTTACATTTGTAGATATATTTCCAATCAACAGAATCAATATCATATTCCTTTTGTAAAATAGTCTGATAACAAGGTTTATTAAACTTCTTATTTACTAAATTCTCATAGAAAAAACTACATCTCTGCCCTAATACATTCTCATAACCTAAAAAAAATTAAAATAATTATTATTTTGCATATTAGTAAACTTACAATTTGAAAAATCAAATTTCCTACATAAAGGCTTGAAAACAGAGGAAAGAATCTTGAATTCACATATCCAGTTTGATTTATTATTTATACAGTCTTTGAAGACTTTGAAGGGATACCAGTTCTTGAAAGTCTTTGCATAAACAGTTTAGAATGTCCATTATGTCAGGATGTTTGTTAAGTTATATCGTATATTGTAGCACTAAGGAAGCTCATCCCCTTATATTGATATGTTTGAATTTTTAACCCGACCAGGTCCCTTACTCTTACTCCGATGTCACAGATTGAACAATTTAGCGTTAACATTATTAAGGTTCTTGGATAATATACATGTACTCAAAAACTGAAACGTTGTTTTGAAGAAAAATATCTCCCTGTCTGTTTATAAGATATTCTTCCAAATGTTTTGAATTACCGACAGTTGACGATAATAAAATTTTATAATCTTTTTTTTTTTGGCTTTTAACAGCAACAAAAATTATTCAACGAAATTGCGACATGATGTGTATCTATGTGATTTTAACCGTTGCTTTTGTCGCCTTACTGGTATACTTAGCACTTGGTAGGAAAAACTACAATATCACGGTTTCAAAGTCACTGGAGGGTAAAACAATCATCGTCACTGGAGCAGAGCAAGGTATATAAATGATTTTATATCAGCAACTTAATTTTTTTTTCAATGTAGATGAGTTAAAAATAAAATCTTCACAACTGAAAGCAAATCGGACAAAATCAAGTTCACTTGGTTTCAATAGAACTGAAATTATTTGACCTTTCGTCACAATTGTAGGAAGAGGGTTTCAAATCGCACTTGAGCTGGTGAAGAAAAAAGCGCGAGTCATTATGGCGTGTGCAGATGACAACAAAGGAAGGAAAGCTCGACAAAACATTGTTCAAAGAACAGGAAACACAGATGCTGTGGTCCAACATCTTGATGTCACTATGATGTCATCTGTTCGGTCTTTTGTGGCGTGGTTTAAAGAACACGAAAAGAAGCTAGACATTCTCATAAATAATAAAGAAATGATAAGTAAATAAGAAATGAAAATTTTATCTTTTATAACTTCATTGATAACATAAACGATTTTTATAAACAAAACGATGTTTTCAGCCATTCAGAAAACGATGACAGAGGGGATTGAGTTGATTTTTGCCGCCAACTATCTTGGACCGCTTTTTGCTGACAACTTCGATGCTAGGCATGTTAAGTACACAATTCACTTTAACATTTTAAACACATTAGAAAAAATCTAAAATAAAGAACAAATATAGTTATTTTCTTTTTATAGATTTGCTGAAAACGTGCAAAGGGCGAATTGTAATTATTGGCTCTGTACTACCTAAATGTAGGTTCACTGAAGTGGACTGTGAGAATCTTAAAGCAGAGAAGTCTTTCGATTTTTCAAGATTTTACGAATCCAAAATAGCACTGATGATATTTACCAAAGAGCTTGCAAAACGAACTTTAAATTCAGGTTTTCAATGACGATAATATTTTTTTTCTTATAAAATTGTTATTTTATTGAAATTCAAATGAAGTTTTTGATACTTGCTACTGTCCATAATTGCCACTCCATGTTTATTTTATAACAGGTATTGTTGTTTCCTATGTGAACACTGGATTGGTGGAAATCGACTTTTACCGAGACATATCATGACTGTTTTTTCTTTGTCCAGGCACGTAGCATCGTTTTTGAAAGTGGGGTGGGGGGGGGGGGGTAGACTCTTTCAAAAAATCTTGACAAGCAAAAAAAGGAAAATTTTAAGTTTCCGAAAAAATCTTCAAAATCCTAATCCGTGGGGGGGGGGGGGGGGGGGGGGGGGGCGTGGGTCCAGGGCAAAGCCCTGGTGGGGGCCCGGGGAGCGAAACCCTCGGAAGATCCTGGGTTTTCGTGTATTTTGAAGGTAAAACCAGGCTCAAAATAGCGGTATTTTTTTTGCTATGTACACTTTTAAAAGATGAAATAAGCAATAAAAATAAACAAACAAGATAAAGTTTTCATTTCTTTTAAACACCAGTTGGATTTTCAAGCATTTTCCGTCTTGGATTTCTGGAAACAAATATGTCAATGATTTTACTGACATCTACCATGATGTCTTTATGTATAATAAACAAAAGCATAAGCTCATTAAATCGCTCTCCTCCCATCGTAGAGCGCAGATAACTCTTGAATTGTTACTTATTCCTAATACATGTATTGGATTAAAAACAAAATATTTTAGGCATTTATGAACTCCCAAAATTAACCAGGTTATCAAAGTTACAACATTCTAATGACGTTACGGTATCCGACTCCCTATTAGCTGTTAGAAATATCTGATCCATCAAATCTTCAATATTCTTATATTAAAATAGTCTATTTACCTAGAAAAAATTTCAAAAAATATACAGTAATTAATCAATGATTGCACATAGACCATCTGGTTTTAAATGCAATTATATATTTACCTTCGACCAGCTTTTAAATATTCAGGAATTTTTCCTTGCATCACAATAGGGAAATGACAGTGCAGTCTATACACTTGAAACAAAACTGCTGGGATTTCCAGTCGATTCTTGGTCGAAGCCCCAAGTTCAGGGCCTTGGGGAATTTGATGCAGCCACTATAATGAAGTGACCAACACTGCTTTTTTTAAACACAGTTTAAAGTGAAACACAAAATGCTAACTTTTTTATGTAAAATTTATCAGCTCATCTACAGTCATGCATACTTTGAAAATTTTAGGGGGGGGGGGGGCGTGCGCCCTCCACGCCCCCCCCCCCCCTTAAATCCGCCATTGGCCAACTCCATGATAATTCCATTTTCTATTTGTAAATTTAAAAAAAATTCTTGCTGCGAGAAAAAGTGGGGGGGGGGGGGGGCAGGGCCCCCCTGATGCTACATGCCTGTTGTCAGTCTCTCCGTAAGGGACAAGGACTAAAGGTATTGTAATTGCTGGTCATAGATAAGAAAAAAAGTTGAAAAAAAATATTTCATTTGTTAAATTTAACCTGATTAAATTTATTTTGTGAGCAGTCAGCGACAGAGGGCGCTCTGTCCGTGCTGTTCTGTGCCCTGGACGACTCTATACAGACGGGTGGGTGTTATAGTAACGGTCAGCTCATGGACCACACGTCGGTTCCTGTCTCTGTGTACGACGAGGGACTGGCCAAGAAACTGTGGGGGTCAGCGAGAGACTCACGGGAACCTTTGAGGAGAAGAAAATAACTTCTTGCACTAAAATTTCGAATGGTCGGAAAATAGAGAGATACAACTGTAAAACGGATATAATGAGTGAGCTGGAGAGCATACTTGCTAAACGTGGACGTGCCGAGTAACACCTATAGTGTTCCACATATAAACTGTTCATATTCATTGTATGCACTCTTATGAAAATCATCAGTTTTTAGAGAATATACTATATATATATATATATATATATATATATATATATATATATATATATATATATATATATATATATATATATATATATATATATATATATATATCAAGGTGTAGTTTTTTCCCTATAAACGTTAACAAATTTCGTTTGAATTCTTTAGTATCTTTCACTAGAAAAGAAAATGATCTATCAGGTTTCATTGCAAAAATTTTGAAACAAAGATTTCAGATAGTTGTAACGTTTTTCAATTGAATGAGAGCAAAGCTTATTATACGGCAATCAATGTGATTTTGATTACCAGTAGTTACTGTGCCGCTTCGTAAATATCGGTTTAAAAATATCTTACAGAAAATATTTCTACGTATTTAGGTACATTGTAATGCCTAAAGTGAATCAAGGACATAATTATTTTGCCTTTTTAACTGGGTTTTCCAACGGAAAAATCCGGTTATTAAAATGGTGAAAATGGCGGGCGGGTGGGCGGGCGGGCGGCTGCCAAAAGGGTACCCTCATTGTACGGATAACTCCTCCTACAGTTTTCAAGATAGGAAGTTGTTCTTTTGCAGATCAATTGTACATATATCAGAGGTGTGCATATTGCAAGGATTTTGATTTCTGATAATTCATCGAAAAAATACCAGCTTTTGAACTTAGTCATTTTTTGGCAAAATATTGCATATAGGGTACCCTCATTGTACGGATAACTCCTCCTACAGTTTTCAAGATAGGAAGTTGTTCTTTTGCAGATCAATTGTACATATATCAGAGGTGTGCATATTGCTAGGAATTTGATTTCTGATAATTTATGGAAAAAATACCAGCTTTTGAACTTAATCATTTTTTGGCAAAATATTGCATATAGGGCACCCTCATTGTATGGATAACTTTTCCTACAGTTTTTAAGATAGGAAGTTGTTCTTTTGCAGATCAATTGTACATATATCAGAGATGTGCATATTACTAGGATTTTGATTTCTGTTAATTTATGAAAAAAATATTAGCTTTTGAACTTAGTCATTTTTTGGCAAAATGTTGCATATAGGGTATCCTCATTGTAGGGATAACTCCTCCTACAGTTTTTAAGATAGGAAGTTGTTCTTTTGCAGATCAATTGTACATATATCAGAGATGTGCATATGGCTCGGATTTTGATTTCTGTTAATTTATGAAAAAAATATTAGCTTTTGAACTTAGTCATTTTTTGGCAAAATTTTGCATATAGGGTACTCCATTTCACTGGATACGTGTTGACATGGATTATGGATACAGTTCACATAAAAGAAAACCCGGTTTGCTGTCACATTGACAGCTTTTCACTTGTATTAAATTAGTGGAAAAATATTTATGTAAGGGAATTCAGAATTTTTTTTTAAACGGTTGAATGCCTAAAACATATAACGATAACAATACAGCCGTAATACAATCTGGAAGATAAAACTTTAGCTTGAAAAAAGCCCATACTCTGATTTATTTTGAATTGTGGATACTAAAACATGATAAAAGAAATGTATGATTTTGATTGTCATTTTAATCCTTGTTTTTTTTTTTCATTTTCGGCGATTATGAAGATTATTTATCTTATATCACAAAAATAAAGTTATTGTGCAAGTGTCATTTTTTAATTGCAAAGATGTAATTGCTAACCATATTCAGTTTGAATATTCTAGCAAATACAAAGGAAAAAAATATTTGCTTTAAGTTTTGTTGATATCGAACTCTAAACCGAAAAAGCCAAGCCCTATAAGCTTAGCTGTGCAAGGCATGGAAACCTTACCACTGATCTTGAGCTACATTTATTCACTCACAACACAGCAGTCAATTTAAGTCGGCTGGATGATTTGGTCGTGGCTATTTGTAGACTTTATGAATCTCCTTAAAAAGAAGAGCTAAATAAATCATACTTATAAATTTAAGAAAGATCTTTTTGTTAATTCGTTGACCAAGAGTTTGGTATACATACTTTTATTTATCAATATATTTCAAGTGTTAAAACTATTAAAGAGTTACGAATTATTGTTATGTTATGTTAAATATATATAGTTTGGAATGCTTTTTTTGAAAGAAATACCAATACTGTGGAATCATTTAATTTCGTGGGGGCCAATTTTTGTGGATTGTTTTTTTTTTTTGCTTATTCCTAGGAATGCAATTATGTGGAGGCATCGGTTTTCAGTTTCATTAAGAAAGACAATTCTTTTTAAATTTGTTTTCGTCGAAGATGTACGAAAATTGAGCTAGCACGAATTCTAATGATTCCACGGTATGTTGCTATTTTCAATTTTTTAGTATATAATCCATTCTAAAAAAAAGGGATTTTAAACGCCTTATCGCCTCATCTTTTATGTAAACAAAAACTCAATCATAGGGATGTAAATTCATTGATTAAGATAATTCATCAACATTAGACCTCCTCGAAAAGATGATAATTCCTAAAACATGACTATGTTAGAGTATTGATTCAAAAGTCTAACTATTTTGCTGACAGTAGTTTACTTTTAAAATTGTGAACGAACAAATACATCGGGGTATTAGTTTTTGAAAAATTATATTGTTTTAATAAACAAACAAAACAAGTAGATATTCTCTGAATCATTTTATACGATATTTTGGTGGTTTTTTAAATAAAAAAAGTGGAAAAATAAACTCTACAGTGTTTACTTGCAAACACAGCAGAGTTTCTTTCTTTTTTAAAATATAATATTCCCACTTATTCTTAATTTTGCGCTCTAATCAATCCATAAGATGAAAATAAATGTGACAGTATACATACTTATTTCTTTATGTTTGGTAAATGCCCCATTCCTTGAAAAGAATATTTGTCTTTTTACCATCTGTTACAAGTTATTACCCATACGCATTCAAAAATCAAAGAAAGTGATTCTGATTGTTTTCAGACGCTCAAAAAGCTGAAATCAACATTAATAAACTTTATCAACTAGCATAACGTATAACGATATAACAAAATAGAAAACTTAGGAAGGAGGTTTATGTAAAAGGCTGGTGAGTCCAAATTTGGTCCATATAAACAAAAGACTTTTCTATGGTTACATCTAATAGAAGAAAATTACCAGCACTATCTTTATATTCATTGAGTATTGTAATATCACAGTTATTATTGATTAGTATAGCTACTCCTCTAGAATTTGATTTGTATGAGTTAAAGTAGGCTTTATAACCCCATAGTCCCTTTATCATGCTTTCTTCCTTTTCAATGAAGTGAGTGTCTTGAAGAAAGTATATATTATATCTTGATTATATTTTGATTTTAAGACCTTAAAAATGTCCCTTCTTTTATTTATATCACCTAAGGCTTGGCAATTTAATATCAATATGCTTAGATAGCTTTTTTGCACTTTATCATCCATGTCTATATAAATGCTTTATAAGGTTTACAGTTTCCGAAAAGAATAGAAAAGGAGCAAAAAAAAAGGGAGAAAAAACAATTATAAAACAATGGTTTGGAATTGCGAAAGCACATCACGCTGGCTAATTCTACCAACAATAAAAAATAATTGACTGCATGAAGTTGACCAAAAACAACCTTATTTGTCAACGTAAGAAAAAAAATATCGTACAATAATATAGATAATTCAGGATTCAAGATATTTACTCTAACCAGCATATAGTTACTGGTGATGATTTTAATTTAGTTTTTGATAAAGACTTAGACTTCATGAACTATAAGAACTTAAATAATCCCAAATTAAGACTCGAAGTCTAAAAATAAATGGATACCTTAGTCTGAAAGATGTATATCGCGAGCATAATCCAACTCTAAAAATATTCACTTGGAGAAAAAAACCCAATTAAACAGGCCAGACTTGATTTCTTTCTTATATCAGAATCTTTACTTAACTAGTTACTCTATGTAAAATATGAAAACAGTTACCGCTCTGACCATTGCCCAGTTTTCTTGTATGTAAGAACAAATGAATTTCTTAAAGGAAAGGGTTTTTGGAAACTTAACAACTCTCTTCTTTAAGACAAAGAATATGTATATCTAATCAAATAAAAAATGAAAAATGTAAAACAGCAGTATGCCTGCCCAGTTTACAATTTAGAAAATATTGAAACAATAGATGATAATAATATACAATTAATTATAAGTGACCAATCATTCAAAGACACATTACAAATGGAAATTAGAGGAAAATCAATATTCTATTCAACTTATAGGAAAAAGAAAACAACAGAACTAGAAAAGCAATTACAGCAAGAGAATTTGCTGCTTGAACAGAATTTTACAGTAGAAACTAAAGATGAATTATCCAATAAACAAACAAAATTAGAACTTATTAGAAAAAACAGATTGCAAGGTTAATGTATTAGATCAAAAGTAAAGTGGATATATGAAGGTGAAAAGCCATCAATATATTTCATTAGCCTTGAATTTAGAAATTTTTCGAGCAAAATTATACCAAAAGTTGAAAAAGAAGACAGCTCCACTGTTTATAATCAATTTGAAATACTAAATGAATTAAGACTGTTCTACGATAACCTTTATCAGAAGAGGGAAACTATAGACTCTGAAAGCATTTACGAAAAATTCAAGTTGTATGACATTCCCAAATTAAATAAACAAGAGTATGATCTTCTTGATGGCCCCTTAAATAAATTGGAAGTCTATAACCTTTTGAAGAATATGAAAAACGATAAAAGCCCAGGGCCTGATGGGTTTACGAGCAAATTTTTTAAATTCTTCTGGAACAACTTAGGCAGATTTATAAGAAGAGCCATAAACAATACTTATGAGTTAGGACACTTTACAGAATCAAATAAACTAGGTATAATAACATGTTTACCAAAGGCTGGAAAACCAAAACAGTTTTTTTTAAACTGGCGCCCAATTAGCCTTCATAATGTATTATATAAAATTGCTTCAGGTTGCATTGCTAATAGAATAAGAAACTGTATTATATAAATCAATTAATGAAGACCAAACTGGGTTTTTAAAAGGTAGATTTATTGGAGAAAATGTTAGAATGATATATGATATAATGCAATATACCGAACAAAATCAGATCCCTGGCCTTCTAATGTTAATCGATTTGAAAAAGCTTTTGATACTATCTCTTGGAAATTTATATACCAAACACTGGACTTCTTTAATTTTGGAATTTCGATCAAAAACTGGATCCAAACTTTTTATAGGGATATTAAATCTTGTGTTATACACAATGGAATTGCCTCTGATTATTTTTTTCCTCAAAAAGGATGTAGACAGGATGACCCAATTTCCCCATATCTTTTCCTGCTATGTGTTGAGGTTCTAGGAATTTTGATTCGAAATAGTAAAGACATTCGTGGAATTAAAATTGATGGGGTAGAATACAAACTTTCGCAATATGCTGACGACACTTCAAAAATATTTGATAGATCACCTCAGTCCATGGATGGTATTTTACGAGAACTTGATTATTTTACATGCATATCTGGTTTAAAAATAATTTTTCTAAAACTAAATTGGTATGGATAGGAAGTAGAATATTTTCGAAAGAAGTTTTTCGCCACTCGCGATGGAAGCTTGATTGGAACAATCCCACTTTTGATCTCCTTGGTGTTAAATTTTTTGTTAATTTGAATGAAATGGTAGAACTAAATTATCCATCAAAATTTTTTGAGGTAAACCGTTTGATAAAGCAATGGAAAGTAAGAAATCTTACAACAATTGGAAGATTGATTATGATTAAAACACTGTTAATACAAAAACTTAACCACATAATCCTAACTATACCAAAACCTAGTGTAGAATACCTTCAACAGTTTGAGAAAGATTTTTTTTATGGGGAGGCAATGTCCATAAGGTAAAGAAAAGCGTTATAATTCAAGATTACAGATATGAGGGGTTAAAATGATAGACATATAGAATTTGTTTGTGCATTGAAATCTACATGGATAAGAAGACTAATTCACTCTAATACAAAGTGGGTAAAACTTTTCGAATCAGAATTAGAAAATAAAAATAGAAAACCTATGGGAAAAAGGTTCAGACTTTATTACCAATATTAGCAATAAGATAAATAACAAGTTTGGAAAGTAGTTTTATTAGATTGGGTTAGAATTGTTAAGTCCTATAGCCAAAATGACATAAAAGTACTTAATGAACATATATGGTTTAATCCTAATATTAAAATTAATAACTCATTCATTTTTATAAAGAATTATTTCAACTGTGGTTATAAATTTATTAAACATTTGATGACAGAAGAAGGCAATTTTATAAGCCTTGAAACTCTTAGAAGCTCAAATGGTAAAACCATTTTTCTAGAGTATATGGGTTTGAAAGGAGCATTTTATTAAAGATTAAAGGCCTCAAATAACAATAACGTAGAATATGGACCATTTATTCCAAATTCCCTCAGTATTTTTTGCAAATAAAGCAAGGGATGTAAGGATATGTATTATGTACTCATCGATAACATAAAGAATCAATTCGTTCAGCAAAAAAGTGGAAAAAAATGGATTTGCTTATACAGAAATAGAATGGAATAATATTTTTGAACTCCCGTTTAAAACCTCAAAAGAATCCAAATTCCAATGGTTGCAATTCCAGATTTTACATAGAATTTTGCCAACAAATGAGTACCTTTTTAAACTCAATAAAATTGATTCGCCAGCTTGCTCTTTTTGTAATCAAGATATATAAAACTATAGAACATTTATTTGTGGACTTTCATGTCAAAGAAATATGGCTCTACTTTGAAGAATGGTTAGGAAGCAAGTTTAATTTTTTAATGACATTTGATAAAAAAAACTTTTTGGTAAATTCAAAAACAGAAATATGTATATACTTCAAAACATATTGACTCTTACAGTAAGACAATTTATTTTTGCCAGTAAATATAAGAATGTCCCAAACCTCACGACGCTCATGCTTAAAACAAACTGTCACTGATAGAATACATAATGAGAAACTGCTGTTGCTTAAGAATTGTAAATTTGCTCAGTATGAAAAGTATTGGCAAACTATTTGTGATTTGTTATAAAATGTGTTTATAATAGCTGCAAGAAAATTGTAAGCAAATTATGGCAAAGGAAATATAAGTCTACTATTATGTATCCTCTTGCATATGTATGATTATTTTAATAGACAGTGTTCCCCTCTCTTTTTCCACCCTCTTTCACTCCCCCACCTCTTAACTAAAAATACTCAACTTTCCATGGTTGAAAAAAGAAAGTATTCAAGATTGTTTGTGCATATATATGTCTGTTTGTCGGTGTATACACTTGTCTGTACATGTGCATGCTTATCTCCGGTATATGACTTTGTTTATAATTATATCCCAAATCTTAATTGAAGTGAATATGTGATGTGTATGCACTGTAAACTAAGTATATGAGAAGATGTGAATGATTTGTACATGAAAGTTTAAATAAAAAAAATATATAAACAAGAATAAAAACTATTGTCTTGTTTTCATAAAAAAAAGTTTGTAATGTCTGTAATGAACATAATGATTACTTAGAAGCATTTCCTATTAACAATGGATGGACCAAATTCGTCGTACTCCTGTTTGCTGATCCACATCTGTTGGAAGGTGGATAGAGAACCAATTACGGAACCACCCATCCAACTGGCGTACTTCCGTTCGGGTGGGGCGATGATATTGATGTTCATTGTGCTAGGAGCTAAAGCTGTGATTTCTTTCCGGATACGGTCAGCAAAGCCGGGGTACAAAGTAGAACCACCAGATAATACGATGTTAGCGTACAAGTCTTTACGCATATCACTATCACATTTCATGATACTGTTGTATGTGTTTTCGTGGATACCAACAGAAGATTGCAATCCAAGGAAAGATGGTTGGAACAATGCCTCCGGACACTTAAATCGATCGTTGCCAATGTAGATGACCTCACCGTCGGGAAGTTCGAATTTATTTTGAAATGAGGTTAATGATGCAGAAGTCATCTCTTGTTCAAAGTCCAAAGCAACATAGCACATCTGTTCTTTAATATCTTTGACGATTTCTTTCTCGACCTTGTTAGTGAAAAAGTTGGAACCTTCTGCGAGGACCTTCATGAGATAATCTGTCAGATCAACTCCGGCGAGATCCAATCTCATGATAGCATGGGGAAGGGAGTAACCCTCGTATATTGGGACTGTGTAAGACACACTATCTCCAGAATCCAGTACAATACCAGTTACATGAGAGGAAGCGAAAAGGGACAATGCAGCCTGGTTGGCGACGTACATGGCAGGTGAGTTAAATACCTCAAACATTATCTGGGTCATTACTTTTCTTTGGGTCGTAGGGTTGAGTGGAGGCTCGGTCAGGAGAATGGGGTATTCCTCTGGGACCACACGAAGTTCATTGTAGAAAGTATGATGCCAGATTTTTTGCATGTCTTCCCAGTTGGTGACGATGCCGCGGTTAATTGGGTACCTGAGAGTAAGGATACCTCTTTTGCTCTGAGCCTCGTCTCCTACATAACTTTCCTTTCGACCCATATCAACCATCAAACCCTGAAAAGAATTGAGTTGAAGTTTTGTCAATAATCAGTTGAGTATGCAATATTACCTTTAGATGCTTATCAAATGTGAAAGATGATTTTCAACTAAGGATGTTAAAAAAGGGAAAAAATTATGCTGAGTCAGACATGCTTAAATATTTTGGCTGAATCGAAGCGAGCAGGTTCTGTCGCCTGGATTAAATGTATTTCGAACATGCCTTATTACTGTAATTGTGTTTACTTATCAAGATCAAGTAAAATACATCTTTAACGACTAACTTTGATCAAATATGAAAGGTGAAATTAATCTACAAGATGATAGTAAAGCGATGATTATCCTGATTTGAAAAAAAAAGAACTTGTCTCTATCAAAATTGATGAAAAAATTAAGAATTTATAAAAACTAGTTTGCTTTCATTCATACTCTCTGTCTGTCTGTCTGTCTCTGTCTGTCCGTCCGTCCGCCCCCCCTCTCTCTCTCTCTCTCTCTCTCTCTCTCTCTCTCTCTCTCTCTCTCTCTCTCTGTAATGAAAGCCGTTGAGCGTCAGATACTAGGCCAAACACTTTTCAAAACATTATTTACTTTGATTAATTCATTTCGCATTCAGTCTTGGTTTGCGAAACATGAATTACATGTACACAGTTAAAACGAGTTATGTGGGATTTATAAATATTTACTAGCTAAAAATATAATTATAGTCATTGGTCAAATATTTGCTCCTTGTAAACAATACAATTATTTTTGATTTACCTGGTATCTAGGGCGTCCGACCATGGAAGGGAAAACCGCTGTGGGAGCATCGTCTCCGGCAAATCCGGCCTTGCACATTTTTGATCCATTGTCAATCACTATAGTTGGCACCTCTTCGTCTCCCATTATGATAGCTGTTTTAATGAAATTTTAGGTAACTTTCTCTATAACTGGTAATGTCTAATTCTGTGTCGCAAAATATTAGGACAGAGCTAAAATTATACCAGCAATCCTTTCTGGTTTTTTTAACTCTTTGAACTACATTGACAGTAAATGGAATTTTTTAAAAATCGGAGATAGACAATTTCTGCGAATAAGATAAAGCTTCACATTAATCAATATCGACTTCGTAGTATGTATTTTATGGAACGCTATGGCTGTCTTATGAAGTTATTTTAATGAGCATATGATGCTTTTTATATTATGCTGTAGATATTTCATGTGAAAATGGTGTTTTGTATGTTATGCTGTGGTTATTTCATTTGAATGTGTTTTATCGAAGGTGAATTTTTATGTTATGCTGTGGTTATTTCATGTAAAGGTGTTTTTAAAAAAAATATTTTAGGTAAAGGTGGTCACTTGAAACTAAATTATCAAAGAAATAATATGTATCACAAATCGAGTAAAACTCATCCTCAAAAAGACTCCAAAACAATCATTATGCAACCCTATAGTACTGCATGGTTACAATATATGTCTTAAAGGGTTGACCCCCCCCCCCTCAGTTCAGTTTTGAGGTATGGGATATTCTGAATGCACAGCATTTGATTCTGACCCATTATTTAAAGCACAAAAAGGACACAAGATAATCAGGTCTCAACTAAAATAATTAAAACATCTTTTACTTTGCAGAATCCTGATGACCCACCGAAACACTCTACAACTTTTAGTACTTGCGAATATCATCAAAGTACTGAAAGTACTAATGGGAGTTGATCTTGCATAAATTTAATACCAGTGGTATGTTTGGACTAGTACATGTACATTAATATCTAGACAACATTGAAATGGTTACCCTGTCAAAGGGTCCTGCTGAAATAATGGACAATAGGATGAGAAGAATTTCAAATAAGTTTGCTTTGACATTGACCCATAAGTTATAAAAAATTCCTGATCAAGATTAAGCTCATCCCAATTGGGAGAAGCGTATTAAAAGGTTTCATGATTTTTACTTTTTTGGAGGAGAAAAATATGTATTTTGAGAGAAATGCTAAATATGATTCCAGTAAATATGTAGAACAACAATCATCAACAGTTAAACCAAATTTATTCAGAGATGGTATAAGGTATGGAAGACCGAAAACCATCTGAAAAACAGTCTGTGTAGCTTTCAAAAGTGAACAGGAATATAATTGAACATTGGTAATTATATAATATCAGAACAAAAACAGAAACAATTGGCTGTAATATAAACAAATTAGTCAGCAATATTACATGTATCTTAAATTAAAAGATCATGATAAAACTGTAGTTGGCATTCAGTGGAAACTATTTGAATTATGATCAATCTGTATTAAACAGAATGAAGATCAAATATTTTTTATTTTTATAATAATTATGTTTATTCAAAATAAAGGAATTTCTAATTTTTTTTTATTGTTCTAGAACTTATAAAAATCCTCAATAACAATTTTTCCTGTTTTAATCATTCACATTATACAATGTGTTCAATTTTAAAGCTTGTTTACTAATAAAAGGGCAGTAGTTTTATAGGTAAAATACAAAAAAAACCCAGCAAACATGTAATATTACATGTTGAGAAAAATACTGGTAGTGCATTTGAAACAATGCAATAGATCAATAAATTATATAACTAAAAATCACCCAAGAGGACAGATTTTGATATGACTAGTATGGTATTTGGATAAAAAAAAATCAATGTATAAAAACATTAGTATATACTGCAGATGTAAAACAAAATAATATTTTTTTTTACATAAAGAAGCCAAATATTCATAAATGAGAACTTTTTGCAATTAAATTTAACTTATCAACTTGTTTAAATGCATGTATTACATGGCAAAATACGAGTAATCTGTTTAAGTATGTCCAGTTAAAGCAACATGATTGGGAAAATAGAGAATCATAACAGAAATTTCAGGAATGCTGAAAATAGTGACAATAGTGTATATTGGTAAATGTTGAGGACCTCTAACATATGGCTTAGTGATGCTTTGATTTTAATACATGTACATACTAAACAAAGCATTAGGTTTTTGTTGTTTGTGTCCCAATACAAAATGAAGCCTTTGAAAATTGAAGAGCACCTATTAACAGATCACCTGATCAAAATGTATTAAAATACAAATGTATAAAAAGAAACTTCATAGAGAAGAGTAAATAAACAAGAATTATTTACCAATATTTGAAAAAAAAAATAAAAGCACTAAAATATTTACATCAAACAAAATTGTGGATGCATGCGTGGTGTTTTACATTATAGAGCAGCAAATTATTTTTTTTAGATGAAAAATTTGTCCAGCATAATTGTAGATTATAATAATGGAAAAGAAACAGAATGTGCATTTGAATTTTGAAAAATAAATGAACCAGGAGTAAAACGCTGTTGGGAATGTGTCAGAACATACAGTGAATGATGTGTTCATATTGCACTTGACTTAAAACAGATAAGTCATACAGACTGTAACAATGAAGTGCTTAATTATAAGCAATGAACTACAGAATGTCAAAAGGCAAAATATTCTCTATCATATATCCAGTGACAACAAAAATTTAAAAAACAAGCAGTTTAAATAAGTGATAAAATTCTCCAACATTTCAAAATGCACAACGTGCATTCCAAATACAGAAAAGTATTCAAACATAACATTTATCTGAGTTCAGATCTTAATTAACAGTATACAGCAAAGTACTGAATATACATGAAAAAGCATAATCATAAAGCAAAAAACCCAAAATATGGTCAGGATGGCAATCACCTACAGTGCATAAAAAGTTCACACTAAAGCAAATGAAGAGACAATTCCGTTTGTGGTTCCCACTGCCACACTGAATGGTATTCTAATGGATAAAGTGTCTTCAACACTATTCTCATCACATTCGAGAGCGTCACGGACCATATTTATGGGGATACCAACTGTCTGAAATGTGTCTCCGTCTTCCACCATAATGGAAAATCCAAATTCAGATTTTTCATAGGCAATGACTGTTCCTGTTAGCATTGATGGGGGAGCATCACATGGCTGCAAATAAAATTCACAAATTTTTTGTTAAAAAATATTAAACAAAATTAAAAACTTTCATAATTTTAGAGACAAATTCACTACGTCTTGTGTGTAATGTACTTGATCCTTTGTTCATATTACAATAAAATTTAATTAAAATGCATTTTTGTACACCTTTCAATTGTAATTTATTATCTTCAATCCAATTTTTTTAATAAGTATTTTGCATTGTTTTATAATTGAGTCATTTAAAGTTTAGAAACAAATATTGAGGTTTTGATCCTCAGCCTCAAAGTATTTTTTTCATCATAAAAGTGTTACACATCTTTTAAACGTTATAAGTGAAATGAAATAAAATGAAATTTTTAGATGGTATCAAAGCATTTTACAAAGTTATTGCAAATTTGCCTACGATGGATTTAATGGAATAAACGAGACTAAGTGTGAAAAAAAAGTGCTGGTGCACTGGCGGGTATAACTCATTGATAAGTAGCTCCTTGTGAATCCACTACACAAAGCATGTAGTGGTGTGACTGATGGTAATACTAACACTAAAATACTAATTCAAATGTCTGTATAAAATTCAGATTTATGCTATGGATAAAAGAAATCCGGATAATTTGGAGTTATTAAACATTGCTGAGCATCGGAGATGGTCAAGAGAAGTTGGCATCAAATTTTGACAACAATGAAGCAAACCACATAGCAATTGGTTAGAATTTAAGAAAAAAATGAAGTATTCAAGATTTGCATTAATTAGTCAAAATATGAAGTTCATTATGAAAAATCAAACAGGACGTTTTCTTCAAGTCACCTTTTATAGGTCTCTTTTAATGACTGTTAATGGGTACCTGCAGCCCAGCCTAAGTGAAACTTATGTCATAAAATTTATTTACAAGAATTTCATGCAAAAAATTGATGCAAAAATAACGGTGTTATGCCGCTTCAAACTGGCTATTTTTACCTGCTTTGAGAAATCTAATCAAGGGAAAATAGAATTAGGCTATAACGAGGCTTCAGAGGAAGATTTTCTTACAAGCTATACAAAATAAATAAGATTTTTCAGCCAAAATGATTGATATAGGTGTGATGTTTTGACGTAACTAGTTATTGTAAGTACTGTAGGTTTAGAAATCTGTATCCGTAATTATTTTGTTATAGTCAGACTTCTTTTTAAAGGATTTTAAAATTTGCTGTTCTCGTCGCCTTTTTACTGATGAATATGATATCTTAAAACGCTTGCATTGGCAGATCTATGTTCATTATTCATTTTTTGATTACATAATATCCCTTCACACACGAATGATTCCAAACAATGACACAGGTAAACTAACGAAGCTACTGCTCCAGACACATGTGTATCTGGGGAATGTATACACATCGTACATGGGTCTGGTGAACAAAGAGGGCTTTCATTAAAGTAACAGCTTTTCAAGGCAAAAAGTTCAAGTGATACACAAGATGCACATCACGACAACAACAGATGAACACCAATTGCAATAGGTCACGTGAGTGACTCAAGTGATGTAATAACATTTCTATCATAAATTCATTCAAATTAGTAAAAAAAATGTACATATAAAGTATATACATGAAATTGTATACATTTCATCAAAATTACAGTTTGAAATCACAAATGTTCACATATTTTGAGTTATAGAAATGAGCAGAAGAAATATTAATGTGAACAAAATTTTATATTAAATTAGAACTAATTGAATATTAAATTAGAATTTTGGTGAACTTAGAATAGATATTTTAAAAAATGCACGGATAAGCCGCCTTACTTTTCATGATCAGTGTACAATATAGAGAATGAGAGTAAGAAAAGAGTTACAAACTAATGAATGTTTTTCATCTTAATAAAAATGCAGGTGATTATCTTCAGATATCATTTAAAGTACTTATCTTTAGGCAATGTTCAACATACATGAATATATACATAATTTAAGACACATCCATGCTGTGATTTAATAGTTTATGGGGAGACAAATTAGTGTCTACATACATAAAGACAAAGTAATTCTAATACATCCCCTTAAACATGGTTTGCATGGGTATTTAAAAAAAACATACCTGTATTTTTGTTCTTTGTGTTGTTGACAAGGAAACCTCATCCATGTACGAGTTGGTCACCAAATTAGAGAATTCTAAGAATTCTCCAACTTTGCACCCATCGACTTGGTCACGCCATAATGCCACCTTTACTTCCTCGGTTCCATCCTTTACCCTTACATTCCGTACCTGGACATCTGTTCCTCTTACTTGTACTGTTCGAATTATTTCCTCTTGTCAAAAAAATAAAATTTTGATAAATATAGTAAATCAAATTGTTGAAATGACATAATTATTTAGAACTTGTTAAAAATCTTCTGAACAATGTATTGATAAAGATTCAGGTAAAGGTTTTATATTCACAAATTTAAGAAATTGAATTTAAAATTGAAGAGGTATTGAAACAAACCGAAATAACTCGTCCTTTTATCGATACCAAGGATTTGATAGGGCTCTTTTTGGCATCGTGGATCGTTATGATTTTGGCTGGGGCAGGATTTGCAATTGCCTTTGCTGTTAATTTGACATCTTCTGGAACCGCAAAGGCTGAGGTTTTCATGACTCTGGTCACTGCAGTGACCACTATTGTTGGATGAGGGTCCGCTCTGTATACGTAGTTCGATAGAACCACGCATTCTCCTGCCTTCAATAATGGTAATTTGTCAACTTCATACAAGGACACTTTTATAGAGTCCTCTTTATCTGCAACCCCAAGTGGAACAAGCTGTTTTTCTTTACCATCGGCTGTTGTGTACGTCGACTTATCACCGACCCCAATCACTTTTACTTTAAGTGGGTTGGAATACGGCTTCGGCTTTGAAGCCTTCAGTTTCTTGATGCTGAACATCTGAAAAGTTAAATTGTATTAATGCAAAATGCTTTTTTTTTTTTAAACAATCAAATTTAGAGTACATTTTATTGGAACAAAAAGTATCAATTATTTTGAATAAGAAGAGCATTATGAATGTTGAAATACTTCATATTAAAATAAAGAAGCTATTAAAATGAAAGTTGTTGCTCAAACAAAACTGCAACATTTTAATCCATATAAAAGCTAAAATTGAAACAATGTAAAGGATTTTTTTATATTGACCATTACTAAAGTTTTGTAAATATTTGAACATTCAGTCTTGCAATAAGAGAATACAAAAGCATTTTTTAATTTGCAGCTTGTAGGTCAAATATATATTGTTTCAGATGAAAGTAATAAACAATTTGTTAGAATTGTCTATGGATTTTTTAAGCATGGAGATATCATTTAAAGCACTTTTAACTAAAGAACAGTTTTGATCTCTTGTTTAATTGAAACATATGAATATTGGTTTGTGATCTGAATAATAGGACTCCAAAGTTCCCCATGAGTGAAGAGCAGCATTTCCAACATTTGTAAAAGCTTGGTCTAGCACAGAATTATAGTCTGTTGTTATACCTGTCTCTAAATATCTAAGATTAAATGTTTCAAGCATGAAACACTCAAGAGCTTTAGACACATGTGAATCAAAATTGAAATCACCAGCTATAAGGATTGGCTGAGAAAAATGTTCATTGCTTATTATGCTTCTTAACAGTTCCTTTAAATGTGAAATTGAAGTTTTTGGTGGAACATACAAAAACTTTATTGACAACCAGTTGTGAGCACAAGCTACCTCTAACGACAAAACCTGAATATTGTGAATGAGGTTCCTGAACACATTTCTAACCAGTATAGACTGCTTTACAAAGATTGCTAAACCATAAGCTGGCCTGTGTGCTGTACCAGGGTAGTCAAAGCGATAAGTAGTAAATCCAGTTAAAGAGTACATGTCAATTTCATCTGCCTCTCCAAGTCTTGTTTCTGACACAGCTAAAATATCTGCTGATAACAAAGTAAAATCTTTCTTAAGGTCTACCATATGACGATGAAGTGACCTTACGTTGTAAAATACAACTTTTGTGACTGATAGAGGCAGGACATCAAAGCTTTCAAAGCTTAAAGATATTTGTGACTTACTTCTTAACCTATCCATTTCTTCCAACACTAGTGTAGATACTTTGATTTTGCTTTCATTTAAGCTAAGTATGTGTAAATTTCTTATATGTGTCACTCTGCTTAGACCAACATAATGAATATGATCAATTTTCCGATTTCCAAAATGGATAACTGCATTCTGCATGGTTGACCCTTGAGACTTATGTATTGTTTTGGCCGCAGCAAGTTGCAACGGGAACTGGCGCCTTTTCACTTGATATACTCCATTTATTTGAATTTTGAATATCCTTGTTATTTCCAAAATAGGGGTCCAAGATCTTTCTATCCCATTATGATAAAGCCTGAAATGTTCGGTGCGGATTTTTTGTCCTGTTGATTCCTCAAGAAAGTCCACCCAAACAATGCTTACTCTTTCAGAGTCCTGAACAAGATAGTCAAATTTCTTAACAATACAAGGTGATCCATTTGTTACACCATCTTGTACATTAACATTGTTGGTAATTTCTGCAGGCACATCAATAACCAATTGCAAATCAGATACTAGACCCATTGTCTTCGAATTGTCATCAGGAACTTTGCACAATATCCTTGGATGCAATGCTTCATTAGGACACCCAATTACCCAATCTATAGCTTTAATAACGACCTTCATCTCGGATGAGGACTGTGAAAAGATTTTTTCATTAAAACCAAAGACTTCCTTCCTTGTTGCAAAAAGATGAGGAATGTTGGAAAGTTTGCTGTCACTTTTAATTTTGCAAGATCATCTGTGGTATGCTTTCCTTCTCTCAATCTGTTCAAAATCTCAGCAAATTCTTTATCATCTTTTTGTCGCATTATTTCTGTTAACTCGAACATCTGAAAATTGTCTCTCCATAAGTTTGTCGCTAAAGGTCCATAGTTTTGGCATGGTTGTGAGAAAATCCAACCATCCATTACTGGCTTAAGCTGGAAAAGGTCACCGACTGCTATAATGCTTACTCCACCAAAGAGCTTTTTGCAACCTTTTATCTCTTGCAATCTTAAATTAATAAAATTAAACATGCCATGCCCAACCATTGATATTTCATCAATGAAGATAACTTTAAGGTGCATGTATTTAGACCTAAGAATGTTCAACTGCTGCATGTCTAAGGGCTTATATTTGAAACCTTGCCCAACTGGTAAGCAAAATGATGAGTGTATGGTTGCACCATTTATGTTGTGAGCAGCCTTTCCTGTTGGTGCACAAAGTAAGACATGCAAGTTATCTGGTGAGTTTTGTAATTGATGAGAAAAATATTTCAGTAAACATTGGTAGAGAGCCCTTGTCACAACACTTTTCCCCACACCTGCACCTCCTGTCAAAAACACATAGAGTGGATCTGGTTTTGTTTTCACCCAATGCAAAATATGGTATAAAAACTCTTTTTGTTGCTTGTTCAAATTTCTCAATAATTGTCTGTAATCATCATCATTTATTTCTCCCCACTGAGTGATTTGTACATTTTCAAGCTGCTTTCTTGCTATGCCAAGGTCTATCCCTATATCATAATTTGGCATATTTTGATCAGGGTTGAAGCACCCATACTTTTGACAAAGCCTATCACCGTTATCTCTGTCAATAAGCTCATTATGCTCATTTTCAGGTGCAACAAAATCAAGACACTCATTTTCCAATGAACTGCCCATCAGGATTGCCTCCTCTATAGTGTTTACAACAACACGACTTGGTTCATATTTTCCCTTTTGCTATCTATTTCATCTTTTTTGTTTAAATACATAGTTTCAAAAGACAGACAGTTTCCTTTCAAGTCCTTAACTTCATTCCTCCAGTGTGTGAACAACATCAGTAGTTCTCTGTAAAATTTTTCAGGTTCTGTTTCTACATCAAAGTGCACCCATCTTAAAATACATTGTTTTTTCCTTTGAACTATTTCTGTTCCATTTCTAAACATGTAACTTTTTTGTAATTCAAAGTCCACAGAATCATCCTCAACATCATCTGATGTATCTTCTATATATTCTGTTTCTGGCAGATCATCTGTACTTATCAAATTAGGATTTGATTCCCTTTTTTTGTATCTTACAGAAAATTTAGATACAAAGTCTGCTAGACACAACTTTTCAATACTTTTTGGTCGCTGTTGATAGAGTTTCACAATGTTGCTTGATTCAATGTCAGTGCTGTCTTCCTTCATGTCTTCCAGTACATGTTTAGGCTTTAACATTATGACTCGTTCATCTGGAGGACTTGTGTTGATGAATACAAAAGACCTGGAAGTTCTGCGAAAAGGCATTTGTAACACAAGATAAGCTGCCTCTTGAGCTCCAATTTCCACATGGGACAAAAACTGATTCCCTATGTGCCTTACTTGCTGCCTTATGTCTGAATCCTCTCTTCGAGCTTCCTCACATGCTTTATTCAACAAGTTTGACATCCCTCGCTGACCCTTAGAGATATAGGAAACAATATATGTTGCACATGCATATGGGTCTAGGATAAACTGTATATCCATATTTGCAAGCCAACTTTTCAACAAGGTACAATTATAAGAATTGATTCTAATTTCATATGGCTGTCTCTTTAAAAAAAGTTTACTTTGTGTCAGTGATGATCTAATGGCCAATGTATATGTCTCAAAGTCCATTTCTAATTTTGATAAAAATTCTTTGAAGTCCATATCAGTATTTTTGATTTCATCTGAATTAAGTAGCATGCAAACCTTTTGGTAATTTGCTTTTGCTTCTGGCAATACAGCTTCATTTTCTAAAGGGGACAAGGTAACGGTTTTAGGCATAGGAGGAATTGGGAAATTGAAGCGACAAATAGGTTTGTTTTTTTTCATACATGTCTTGGCATGCCTGTGAGTCTGGTAATTAACCAAAACTGGATCTGCACCACTTTTTGAACAAGAGACATATCTATCAACAAACTGCGAAATTTTTTCGTAAGAATCAGAAGATACATTTGGTGCATTCTTCACCCACAAGAGCATATGAACATGAGGAGAGCCACGTTGTTGGAATTCCACACGAAAAAAATAGTCAACAACTTCCCCAACAGGATGTGTTTTGTGCAACAAAACTCCATGAAGAAATCTCTGGAACCTGTAATCAAAGTACCTTGAACAAGTTACTGGGTCTGACTTTATAAGCCTACATTTTTCATCCCAAGAAAGGTTATTTATGTCATCTTCTGTATATGTCACATTGTCAATGAGTTTGCCCAGTGTTTTTAAGAGAGGAATCCATTTCGTTTCTGCAGCCGAAAAAGAGCAGAACCAAGTGGGAATGCCCAACTGTCTCATCATAGCAAAAACATCTTTTTTTGCTTTTTCCCAATAAGGCGGGGAACCTCGAAGGTTGCGCAGCACATGATATCCTTCATTTAAATGAACCATTTTGTCTACCGTAATGGAATCCAACACCTCTGCTACTGTGAATTTCTTCCCTTGCAGTTTACATTTTCTAATTGCTAGCGAGACTTTGTCTTGGATTTGTTTTATTTGTAATTTCTTTGCTTTGTAAAAGATATTTGGAATGCACTTTGCACATCTTCTGTCAAAATTCCTCAATTCACATTTGCAGATGGTACTGTAATGCAAAGGTACTTAACGAGACTTGTTGTCTGGCCTAGCTTCTCCACAATATATAGTAGGAAATGCCAGAAACTCAGAGAAAATATCCTGAAACATACTTAAAGGATTGTTGTGTTCACCAGGTGCAACATTCAACACTTCATTAAACTCACGAAAATCAACACTCTGCAAAACGGTATCAGTATTTCCACTGGGCCTGTCATCAAGATCAGGGTCTTCAGTCCATGAATCTATCTCATTTTGACTTTTTCGAAGACTTGACTCTCCTGCCGAATTATTAACACTTGTGCTTAAATCAATATTTCCTAGAGAGCTTGTTTCTGTAATATTGCTTTCCTCAGTATTCAATGAATGAACCCAACTCTGATTTACCTCAATTCCTTCACTTTTATACAAAGCACTATTTTCAACTAGCCACTTTGCTGCAACAAAGACTTTGTTTGGCCTTATTCTTTCACTGGCCACAGAATGCTTGAAGCTTAAGCTGCGCTTGAAATTTAATGCAATAGTTTCATTTTCTGACATCATCCTGGGCAATTTTTTAACTGTTGAAGTGACATCTGCTGGGACATTAACAACATTTCCATTAATGCTTAACTGTCCTCCTCTAGGTTTTTCTCTGAGCTGCATAAATGGAATTCTTGGAGAAACAAGTCGTTCTTCAAGTTCAGTCAGTTCAAGTTCCTTCGGTTTTGATGGAAAAGCCATACCATTAGCAACTGAACATGGGGGTATTCTATTAGTTTTTAAATACAATTTACATGTACGACAAACTATATCAGCTTTCCTTACCTGGCACTGCTGAAGGATGCCATCAGGTATGTTTACAGCCTTCGAAACACTTTCTTTGAACCAAGTTTGTTTACAGCATTGGCATACATGAATAGGTCCTTCTTGTACAGATTTATGGAAATCAACAATTATTGATTGTTCCACTGGTTGACCAGGACCACTAATTTCTGATGAAATTTCTGTTGAACTACCACAACCATTAGGTTGAGATGAGATACCAATGGATGCACTATAATCGTTAACTTGGAGCAAAATTTCTGCTGAACTACTGCAATCATTAACTTCTGACAAACTTTCTGTGGATACACAATGATCATTGACTTGTGACAGAATATCTGTTGTACCACAAGTGTTACAAACAAGTTTGTTTGAACGGGTGAGTTTTTTATGAGACAAACATACTATCGGGCCATTTCTCTTGAATGCTTTTTTGTCCTTCAATATATGCACCTTGAATTTGTAAACTTCAAACTGTGTTGAATTCTTATTCCAAAACCAAAATCTCAGAAGATTTTGCAACTCCTGTAACGATTTGACAGTAAAAATGGCAGCATTTCCATCACTATCAGTTTGTCCTTGCATGTTTCTAGCATGGGAGTCGAAAACGTGGAAAAAAGTATCAGAATAATGAATTGCTAAAGCAACGCCCTTACAAAGAAATATACAAGCATGAGGTGCTTCATTCAAACAGAGATTTAATGCTGTTTCCAATGAAACAAAGGGAAATTCATTTGAAGATGTGTTTACGATATCTCCCGCAAATGTTGTTGAAATGGAGCAATTTGTTAGGCATGAATAAAAACACACTTTTCGAGGAATGTCCTCGGGATTCAAATATGAATGTGAACAGTATTTCCTCACTTGCCTATAAAGAGAATCTCCTTCAACTAAAAGGTAATCAATTACTTCTTTATCCCAAAAGAAAACTGTGTTTTTACTTACAACTCTGTACAGAATGCTTATCAATGCATTTGCAACACATTGCCGGCCCCTACTTGTCTCTGAAAAATTATCAGAACCCTGGTGAAAACTGCCAAAAACACTTCTTTCAAAAATGACATTATGAGCAAGCGAAGTATTTGATGACTCAACAACTTCATATCTTTCTACACCATGTTCTTGAACATCTGTTAATCCTAATTCGGAATATTGAACAGCTTCTAAGTTTGACCTTTTTGGTAGGCTTTCATTATCTGAATCTGAAAAGTTACAACTTCTTTTCTTTTCTAATTATTTCTCTAACACTTATTTAAATTCCAATTTCTGTCAACTATTTCTTAACACAACATGAATTTTTTTTTCTTAAGCTAAGCTATTTTTCGACTCTGAATTGGTTTAACAACCAGAGGTCCACAAACTATTCCACAGCAGTCGCAAAGTCACACGACAAGGAAAATATTAATATTGCCTTTCCATGCATATTCTTTATGTCCAAGTTAACAGCAGTTATCTGAATTTTTGTTTTATACAACAGCAACTGTTATATATCTTAAGGGGAAATATCAGTGCAATGTGAACCCCTCAGTTCTCTTCACAGGAGTATAACTTTAACTTGAATAAATAATCTTGATCAAACAAAGATAATTTTGAAATAAATTAATGGTCTTCTGAACTCATAAATATGCTGCACTTTATCTACAGGAATCAACCATCAGTCAGTGCAAGTTAATGAAAATCAGATCTCAATAGAGAATATCCCGACATTAATTATCACGTCTCTATACATCCATTAAGATTAATATATGGTCACTTTCAACACCTCAGTTCCTAAAACATGTTAATAACCACACTTTGTTACTTTTCTTGCACAAGATATTAATTCAAAACTACTTTGCCTTCAATTGAGATTTATCTTGAGCATGGTAAGAGCATATTTCTTGTGTCAATGTTCATATTTCTTGTTCATTCATCTCTTGATTGTTCATTTCTTGAAAGTTCATCTCCCTGACATACAACACTTGCAGTTCATTTATTATCAAATGTCCAAGATATACATCTGTGCATTTCTATTTTACCATTTTCTATGACAAGTGAAATGTGGATAATTTAAGTACACCCAAATTCTAAATAATGAATACACTTGTAAAAACTGGTAAACATAAATATCTGCTTATGATTTAAAACAGGTTTTCCATGACTGAATTTCTGGATTATCTACCCCGATGAAACTCTATAATCACCACGAGAAAAACAAAGCAATTCACATATCATCACTTCAAGCATTAGAATACACACTCTAGACTATCACTCGTATGCGAAGCCTCAATCAATATAAAGATTTCCTCGTCAACAGCACAATATTATATCTAAAATATAACTCTTTATTTTAGTTCTTATGCCTGTAGCTGTAGCTAAATGGTATATTACAATAACAGTGGCGACTGTGTCTTTAGAAAGGCTTAATTGTTGACTGTTACAAACTTCACTTTTCATGTAAGAAATATAACGAAATGACTTTAAGACAATCAGTTTCATATGCATTTAAAACAAACATAAAACACAAACCTTTCCGTTGAGAAACCTCGAACGATACGTTGACAAATCTGAGTCTGAGAATGTCGTCTTGTCTTCGAGGCTTGGCGGGAAAACAAAGCGTGGGGCGTACAAATATGTGTCGAATGAAAATAGTTCCAAAACTATTGTCATTCTAAAAATCAACGCTATACACAGTAATTTTTTTTTGCCGAAATTACTCATTGTATTTCAATTATTAACCATTTTTATAAATACGAATATTTTATCTTTCGGCCGATTTTTATGTAGGTTAACGTTACGGAATCAGCCGAATTTTGCCGAATTCCATTACCCGGGAAGCGCTCTGTGCCTCTATTAGTCTTGTTCAACCAGAACGCTCGGCTGTCTCCGTAAACCCTGCTCGTCGGAAATTTACGGAAACAGCCGAGCGTCTGGTTGAACGAGACTTCCTCTGGATTGACCTGATTTCGTAGGAATATATACAACTACTAAAACTTTCGAATTTAATCGTATCATTTCAAATTCTGAATATTTTCAAGCTTTTCAGATACATATTCTAAAGGGAAATAAGACAAACGAATACATTTCGTCGAATTTATCGATTATTGATTATTTTAAAGTACTATTTCTTTTTAGCGGTGTTGATTAAGTGATTGGGTCCAAACACTTTTTCACTTTCGGTTTGTCCGCGTGACTGCATAGGAGAGTTGATTAAAAATCAACTCCCAAAAATGCAATCTTCTCTTCAAATATGAGAGATGAAGTCAAAGGGGCTCCGAATATGATTATTATGCACCTAACACCTTCACACGAAATGACCACAGCATAATATGAAAATCCACCTTTACATGAAACAACAGAGCATAACATAAAATGATGAAATGACAACAGCATGACACAATAAAGCACCATCTTAACATGAAATAACTACAGGATAACATAAAAAAAGTACCATCTTCACATGAAAAAACTTCAGCATAATTTCAAAAAAGCACAATGTTCTCATTAAATAAACAGATCAGTGTTCCATATATTTTCGTAGAAAGAAGGCTATAAGTGAGTTTAAAGGGTATTTTTTAAACCAAAAGGGTGAAACGATAAAACATTAACCGCTATTGAGATTGCATTTTTCTATTATAATAAAGACATAATACAAGCGGTAAAGATCATTCAGTGGTAACATTATGAAAAAAAGTCCAGTTCTATTTGAAGTTGTTGATACCAAAACATTTAATATTGATTGCACTTCTTTATCCTGCGTTATCTTTTACGGCGATCATATAAGAATATCTTCTAATCATAACATTGACTGTTTTCAAGGACATTACTTTTTTTTAACTTCGCGGAGTTTTTATAAGTACCTGTATCGCTTTTGTGCATTCCTAGAAAGATAAGTAAACCTATTAAACATTTTCGGAATCTCAGACACCCGACAGCGGACTTCGGACCTTTTAGTTGAGGAACATGTCAAAAAACGAAAATTGAAGAATACATGTGTTAAGGTTCTTTCGTTTTTAAACTTTATTTTTTACTAGGGGTACGTTAAACTCATTTTTAAAAAAATAAGAATAAGCATGTAGTTTTCCTTCAATTATCTAGTGATCAATCTAACGTAATTTAAGGTGCATGTATTTCTAAATTTTTATACTCTTTTATCTTTGCAATGTATTCTTATGTTTTTAACTCTTTGAACCACATTGACAGTAAATGGAATTTTTTAAAAATCGGAGATACACAATTTCTGTGAATAAGATAAAGCTTCACATTAACCAATATCGACTTCGTAGTATGTATTTTATGGAACACTATGACTGTCTTATGAAGTTATTTTAATGAGCATATGATGCTTTTTATATCATGCTGTAAATTTTTCATGTGAAAATGGTGTTTTTTATGTTATGCTGTGGTTATTTTATGTGAAGGTGTTTTTGCGAAAGAGGATTTTTATGTTATGCTGTGGTTATTTCATTTGAATGTATTTTATCGAAGGTGAATTTTTATGTTATGCTGTGGTTATTTCATGTAAAGGTGTTTAAAAAGATATTTTAAGTGAAGGTGGTCACTTGAAACTAAATTATCAAAGAAATAATATGTATCACAAATCGAGTAAAACTCATCCTCAAAAAGACTCCAAAAAAATCATGTAACCATATAGTACTGGTTACAATATATGTCTTAAAAGGTTAAACACCCCCCCTCCCCCCCCCCCCCCCCCCTCAGTTCAGTTTTGAGGTATGGGATATTCTGAATGCACAGCATTTGATTCTGACCCATTATTAAAAGCACAAAAAGGACACAAGATAATCAGGTCTCAACTAAAATAATTAAAACATCTTTTACTTTGCAGAATCCTGATGACCCACCGAAACACTCCACAGCTTTTAGTACTTGCGAATATCAAAATGCAATCTTCTCTTCAAATATGAGAGATGAAGTCAAAGTGGCTCCGAATATAATTAATTATGCACCTCACACCTTCAAACGAAATGACCACAGCATAATATGAAAATCCACCTTTACATGAAACAACAGAGCATAACATAGAATGATGAAATGACAACAGCATGACATAATAAAGCACCATCTTAACATGAAATAACTACAGTATAACATAAAAAAGTACCATCTTCACATGAAATAACTTCAGCATAATATCAAAAAAGCACAATGTTCTCATTAAATAAACAGATCAGTGTTCCATATATTTTCGTAGAAAGAAGGCTATAAGTGAGTTTAAAGGGTATTTTTTAAACCAAAAGGGTGAAACGATAAAACATTAACCGCTATTGAGATTGCATTTTTCTATTATAATAAAGACATAATACAAGCTGTAAAGAACATTCAGTGGTAACATTATGGAAAAAAGTCCAGTTCTATTTGAAGTTGTTGATACCAAAACATTTAATATTGATTGCACTTCTTTATCCTGCGTTATCTTTTACGGCGATCATATAAGAATATCTTCTAATCATAACATTGACAGTTTTCAAGGACATTACTTTTTTTTAAACTTCGCGGAGTTTTTATAAGTACCTGTATCGCTTTTGTGCATTCCTAGAAAGATAAGTAAACCTATTAAACATTTTCGGAATCTCAGACACCCGACAGCGGACTTCGGACCTTTTAGTTGAGGAACATGTCAAAAAACGAAAATTGAAGAATACATGTGTTAAGGTTCTTTCGTTTTTAAACTTTATTTTTTACTAGGGGTACGTTAAACTCATTTTTTAAAAAATAAGAATAAGCATGTAGTTTTCCTTCAATTGTTTATTATTATATCTAGTGATCAATCTAACGTAATTTAAGGTGCATGTATTTCTAAATTTTTATACTCTTTTATCTTTGCAATGTATTCTTATGTTTTTAACTCTTTGAACAACATTGACAGTAAATGGAATTTTTTAAAAATCGGAGATACACAATTTCTGTGAATAAGATAAAGCTTCACATTAACCAATATCGACTTCGTAGTATGTATTTTATGGAACACTATGACTGTCTTATGAAGTTATTTTAATGAGCATATGATGCTTTTTATATCATGCTGTAAATATTTCATGTGAAAATGGTGTTTTTTATGTTATGCTGTGGTTATTTTATGTGAAGGTGTTTTTGCGAAAGAGGATTTTTATGTTATGCTGTGGTTATTTCATTTGAATGTATTTTATCGAAGGTGAATTTTTATGTTATGCTGTGGTTATTTCATGTAAAGGTGTTTAAAAAGATATTTTAAGTGAAGGTGGTCACTTGGAACTAAATTATCAAAGAAATATTATATATTACAAATCGAGTAAAACTCATCTTCAAAAAGACTCCAAAACAATCATGTAACCATATAATACTGGTTACAATATATGTCTTAAAAGGTTGAACATCCCCCCCCCCCCTTCAGTTCAGTTTTGAGGTATGGGATATTCTGAATGCACAGCATTTGATTCTGACCCATTATTAAAAGCACAAAAAGGACACAAGATAATCAGGTCTCGACTAAAATAATTAAAACATCTTTTACTTTGCAGAATCCTGATGACCCACCGAAACACTCCACAGCTTTTAGTACTTGCGAATATCAAAATGCAATCTTCTCTTCAAATATGAGAGATGAAGTCAAAGTGGCTCCGAATATAATTATTATGCACCTCACACCTTCAAACGAAATGACCACAGCATAATATGAAAATCCACCTTTACATGAAACAACAGAGCATAACATAAAATGATGAAATGACAACAGCATGACATAATAAAGCACCATCTTAACATGAAATAACTACAGTATAACATAAACAAGAGGCCCATGGGCCACATCGCTCACCTGAACAGCAGTTCCTTGTAACATTACATTTCTTGAGAAGAAAATTTTTAAACATTTTTCATATGTAGTTCTATGTTAAACTTTAAACCCCGCCTGGGGCCCCAGTTTTGGTCCGAGGGTCACTATTTTTACAATTTAGAATCTTCACTATATATAAAAGCTTTTGTGTAAATATTGGCATTTCTGGTGCAGTGGTTCTTGAGAAGAAGATTTTTTAAACATTTTCCTATGTATTTCTATGGTAAAATTTGAACCCCGCCTGGGGCCCTAGTTTTGGTCCGAGGGTCACGATTTTTACAATTTAGAATCTTCACTATACATACAAGTTTTTTTGTAAATATTGGCATTTCTGGTGCAGTGGTTCTTGAGAAGAAGATTTTTTAAACATTTTCCTAAGGTATTTCTATGTTAAACTTTGAACCCCGCATGGGGCCCCAGTTTTGGTCCGAGGGTCACCATTTTTACAATTTAGAATCTTCACTATATATACAAGCTTTTGTGTAAATATTGGCATTTCTGGTGCAGTGGTTCTTGAGAAGAAGTTTTAAACATTTTCCTATGTATTTCTATGTTAAACTTTGAACCCCGCATGGGGCCCCAGTTTTGGTCCGAGGGTCACCATTTTTACAATTTAGAATCTTCACTATGTATACAAGCTTTTGTGTAAATATTGGCATTTCTGGTGCAGTGGTTCTTGAGAAGAAGATTTTTTAAACATTTTCCTATGTATTTCTATGTTAAACTTTGAACCCAGCCTGGGGCCCCAGTTTTGGTCCGAGGGTCACTATTTTTACAATTTAGAATCTTCACTATATATACAAGTTTTTTTTGTAAATATTGGCATTTCTGGTGCAGTGGTTCTTGAGAAGAAGATTTTTTAAACATTTTCCATATGTAGTTCTATGTTAAACTTTGAACCCCGCCTGGGGCCCCAGTTTTGGTCCGAGGGTCACGATTTTTACAATTTAGAATCTTCACTATATATACAAGCTTTTGTGTTAATATTGGCATTTCTGGTGCAGTGGTTCTTAAGAAAAAGATTTTTTAAACACTTTCCTATGTATTTCTATGTTAAACTTTGAACCCCGCCTGGGGCCCCAGTTTTGGTCCGAGGGTCACTTTTCTATAATCTAGAATCTTCATTATACATACAAGCTTTTGTGTTAATATTGGCATTTCTGGTGCAGTGGTTCTTGAGAAGAAGATATTTTAAACATTTTCCTAAGGTATTTCTATGTTAAACTTTGAACCCCGCATGGGGCCCCAGTTTTGGTCCGAGGGTCACTATTTTTACAATTTAGAATCTTCACTATATATACAAGCTTTTGTGTAAATATTGGCATTTCTGGTGCAGTGGTTCTTGAGAAGAAGATTTTTTAAACATTTTCCTAAGGTATTTCTATGTTAAACTTTGAACCCCGCATGGGGCCCCAGTTTTGGTCCGAGGGTCACCATTTTTACAATTTAGAATCTTCACTATATATAAAAGCTTTTGTGTAAATATTGGCATTTCTGGTGCAGTGGTTCTTGAGAAGAAGATTTTTTAAACACTTTCCTATGTATTTCTATGTTAAACTTTGAACCCAGCCTGGGGCCCCAGTTTTGGTCCGAGGGTCACGATTTCTACAATTTAGAATCTTCATTATACATACAAGCTTTTGTGTTAATATTGGCATTTCTGGTGCAGTGGTTCTTGAGAAGAAGATTTTTTAAACATTTTCCTAAGGTATTTCTATGTTAAACTTTGAACCCCGCCTGGGGCCCCAGTTTTGGTCCGAGGGTCACGATTTTTACAATTTAGAATCTTCACTATATATACAAGCTTTTGTGTAAATATTGGCATTTCTGGTGCAGTGGTTCTTGAGAAGAAGATTTTTTAAACATTTTCCTGTGTATTTCTATGTTAAACTTTGAACCCCGCATGGGGCCCCAGTTTTGGTCCGAGGGTCACTATTTTTACAATTTAGAATCTTCACTATGTATACAAGCTTTTGTGTAAATATTGGCATTTCTGGTGCAGTGGTTCTTGAGAAGAAGATTTTTTAAACATTTTCCTATGTATTTCTATGGTAAAATTTGAACCCCGCCTGGGGCCCTAGTTTTGGTCCGAGGGTCACGATTTTTACAATTTAGAGTCTTCACTATATATACAAGTTTTTTTGTAAATATTGGCATTTCTGGTGCAGTGGTTCTTGAGAAGATTTTTTAAACATTTTCCATATGAAGTTCTATGTTAAACTTTGAACCCCGCATGGGGCCCCAGTTTTGGTCCGAGGGTCACTATTTTTACAATTTAGAATCTTCACTATGTATACAAGCTTTTGTGTAAATATTGGCATTTCTGGTGCAGTGGTTCTTGAGAAGAAGATATTTTAAACATTTTCCTATGTATTTCTATGTTAAACTTTGAACCCCGCCTGGGGCCCCAGTTTTGGTCCGAGGGTCACTATTTTTACAATTTAGAATCTTCACTATATATACAAGCTTTTGTGTAAATATTGGCATTTCTGGTGCAGTGGTTCTTGAGAAGAAGATTTTTTAAACATTTTCCTATGTATTTCTATGTTAAACTTTGAACCCCGCATGGGGCCCCAGTTTTGGTCCGAGGGTCACTATTTTTACAATTTAGAATCTTCACTATGTATACAAGCTTTTGTGTAAATATTGGCATTTCTGGTGCAGTGGTTCTTGAGAAGAAGATTTTTTAAACATTTTCCTATGTATTTCTATGGTAAAATTTGAACCCCGCCTGGGGCCCTAGTTTTGGTCCGAGGGTCACGATTTTTACAATTTAGAGTCTTCACTATATATACAAGTTTTTTTGTAAATATTGGCATTTCTGGTGCAGTGGTTCTTGAGAAGATTTTTTAAACATTTTCCATATGTAGTTCTATGTTAAACTTTGAACCCCGCATGGGGCCCCAGTTTTGGTCCGAGGGTCACTATTTTTACAATTTAGAATCTTCACTATGTATACAAGCTTTTGTGTAAATATTGGCATTTCTGGTGCAGTGGTTCTTGAGAAGATTTTCCTATGTATTTCTATGTTAAACTTTGAACCCCGCCTGGGGCCCCAGTTTTGGTCCGAGGGTCACGATTTTTACAATTTAGAATCTTCACTATATATACAAGCTTTTGTGTAAATATTGGCATTTCTGGTGCAGTGGTTCTTGAGAAGAAGATTTTTTAAACATTTTCCTATGTATTTCTATGTTAAACTTTGAACCCCGCATGGGGCCCCAGTTTTGGTCCGAGGGTCACTATTTTTACAATTTAGAATCTTCACTATGTATACAAGCTTTTGTGTAAATATTGGCATTTCTGGTGCAGTGGTTCTTGAGAAGAAGATTTTTTAAACATTTTCCTTTGTATTTCTATGGTAAAATTTGAACCCCGCCTGGGGCCCTAGTTTTGGTCCGAGGGTCACGATTTTTACAATTTAGAGTCTTCACTATATATACAAGTTTTTTTGTAAATATTGGCATTTCTGGTGCAGTGGTTCTTGAGAAGATTTTTTAAACATTTTCCATATGTAGTTCTATGTTAAACTTTGAACCCCGCATGGGGCCCCAGTTTTGGTCCGAGGGTCACTATTTTTACAATTTAGAATCTTCACTATGTATACAAGCTTTTGTGTAAATATTGGCATTTCTGGTGCAGTGGTTCTTGAGAAGAAGATATTTTAAACACTTTCCTATGTATTTCTATGTTAAACTTTGAACCCCGCCTGGGGCCCCAGTTTTGGTCCGAGGGTCACTATTTCTACAATTTAGAATCTTCATTATACATACAAGCTTTTGTGTAAATATTGGCATTTCTGGTGCAGTGGTTCTTGAGAAAAAGATTTTTTAAACATTTTCCTAAGGTATTTCTATGTTAAACTTTGAACCCCGCCTGGGGCCCCAGTTTTGGTCCGAGGGTCACGATTTTTACAATTTAGAATCTTCACTATATATACAAGCTTTTGTGTAAATATTGGCATTTCTGGTGCAGTGGTTCTTGAGAAGAAGATTTTTTAAACATTTTCCTATGTATTTCTATGTTAAACTTTGAACCCCGCATGGGGCCCCAGTTTTGGTCCGAGGGTCACCATTTTTACAATTTAGAATCTTCACTATGTATACAAGCTTTTGTGTAAATATTGGCATTTCTGGTGCAGTGGTTCTTGAGAAGAAGATTTTTTAAACATTTTCCTATGTATTTCTATGGTAAAATTTGAACCCCGCCTGGGGCCCCAGTTTTGGTCCGAGGGTCACTATTTTTACAATTTAGAATCTTCACTATATATACAAGTTTTTTTTGTAAATATTGGCATTTCTGGTGCAGTGGTTCTTGAGAAGAAGATTTTTTAAACATTTTCCATATGTAGTTCTATGTTAAACTTTGAACCCCGCATGGGGCCCCAGTTTTGGTCCGAGGGTCACGATTTTTACAATTTAGAATCTTCACTATATATAAAAGCTTTTGTGTAAATTTTGGCATTTCTGGTGCAGTGGTTCTTGAGAAGAAGATTTTTTAAACATTTTCCTATGTATTTCTACGTTAAACTTTGAACCCGCCTGGGGCCCCAGTTTTGGTCCGAGGGTCACGATTTTTACAATTTAGAATCTTCACTATATATACAAGCTTTTGTGTAAATATTGGCATTTCTGGTGCAGTGGTTCTTGAGAAGAAGATTTTTTAAACATTTTCCTATGTATTTCTATGTTAAACTTTGAACCCCGCATGGGGCCCCAGTTTTGGTCCGAGGGTCACCATTTTTACAATTTAGAATCTTCACTATGTATACAAGCTTTTGTGTAAATATTGGCATTTCTGGTGCAGTGGTTCTTGAGAAGAAGATTTTTAAAAACATGCACCCTATACTTACTGTTTCGCAATTATCTCCCTTTTGAAAAGGGCTGTGCCCTTTATTTTAACAATTTATAACCCCCTTTCCATATGGATGCTTTGTACTAAATTTGGTTAAATTTGGCCCAGTGGTTTTTGAGAAGAAGTTGAAAATGTGAAAAGTTTACAGACGGACGGACAGACAGACGGACGGACGGACGGACGACGGACAACGGGTGATCAGAAAAGCTCACTTGAACCTTCGGTTCAGGTGAGCTAAAAAGTACCATCTGATGTATAATATCAGCATAATATCAAAAAAGCACAATATTCTCATTAAATAAACAGATCAGTGTTCCATATATTTTCGTAGAAAGAAGGCTATAAGTGAGTTTAAAGGGTATTTTTTAAACCAAAAGGGTGAAACGATAAAACATTAACCGCTTTTGAGATTGCTTTTTTCTATTATAATAAAGACATAATACAAGCTGTAAAGACCATTCAGTGGTTACATTATGAAAAAAGTCCAGTTTTATCTGAAGTTGTTGATACCAAAACATTTAATATTGATTGCACTTCTTTATCCTGCGTTATCTTTTAGGGCGATCATATATATCTTCTAATCATAACATTGACAGTTTTCAAGGACATTACTTTTTTTTAAACTTCGCGGAGTTTTTATAAGTACCTGTATCGCTTTTGTGCATTCCTAGAAAGATAAGTAAACCTATTAAACATTTTCGGAATCTCAGACACCCGACAGCGGACTTCGGACCTTTTAGTTGAGGAACATGTCAAAAAACGAAAATTGAAGAATACATGTGTTAAGGTTCTTTCGTTTTTAAATTTTATTTTTGGGAGTTGATTTTAATCAACTCTCCTATGCAGTTACTTAGACAAACCGAAAGTGAAACAGTGTTTGGACCTCAGCACAAATCATTGCTGCTGACAAGACGTAGTTCTTGAAAATAATTGATAAATTCGATATAATGCACGCTAAAGCATTGTTTTTCAAGGAAACTTATTTATAAATATCTTGAAAATAGTCAGATTTTAAATGGTTCGAAAATTTAAATATTTTTTGTAGTTGTTTGTACATGTATTCCTACGCCAGAGTTCAATATAGTCTCGTTCAACTCGACGCTCGGCTGTCTCCGTAAATGCTTGTCGGAGATTTACGGTGTCAGCCAAGCGTTTGGTTGAACGAGACTAGAGTTCAATATTGCTTGGATCCATACACTTTTCGAGAAATATTTCTAATACTGTTACATAGTTTGATTGAATTAATTTTATCTTTAAATATTATTTAACATGATTTTAATGGGGGTTTCTCGACATTCTTGTCAAAAAAGTCCAAAAATTCATATTATAAAAATGTGCGTAATTCAAATTAGAACCTGCAGGTACCTACATGCAAAATAACATATCATTGATTTTAAAATAAATAAACATCGACAAAATCAACTCCCGTCAGTTCTTCAGTACTTTGATTTACTAGGGGTACGTTAAGTTCATGTTTTTAAAAATAAGAATAAGCATTAAGTTTTTCTTCAATTTTTTATTATTTTATATCTAGTGATTAATTTAACGTAATTTAAGGTGCATGTATTTCTAATTTTTGATACTCTTTTATCTTTTCAATGTATTCTCTATTATGATACTTGAAAGTTTATAAATTCCGAAAATTCGTTTATACATGATGAAATTTATCCCCTTTTAATAAAGTTATAAAATATACAGAAAACTAGCTCTTCAGATGTTATATTCAATTAAATCAATCCCGTCAGAGTCTATTTCGAGAATGTTGTTATTTTCTCTTAGTACGTATTACGTGGAATTGACCTTTGATGATTAGAGGCCACACGGCGGTGACTCCTAGATCCCAGGTACCTGACGATATAATTTTTCTCAGAATAAAAAAAAATTACCTTCTACCTTAATATCTATAGTAGAGGGTATATAGCGTTATTTTTATTAAGGGAAAAATTATAACGCCAGGTGTCTGATAATGTTATATTTTATCACGATTTGGTCTCCTGCTTACTACGTATATTTTTTGAGGCGCATCGCTATCGGCGATGTAGCCTCATCGCTGTCAGCTCAATTCTCTCGGCTTATGTACAAGGGGCGTCATAGAACTCAAGTATCAATGCGCCAATGAATATATAGTGCCGTTCTGATTGTTACGTATTTTCAACCAGGAACATATATTCAGTATGCGTTTTAAAAATATCAACAAATCATTACCACAGATATCTCCTTTACACATTAAAAAAACATCTACATCAATGAAAGAACAAAACAAAGATTAATACGCAGGTGAGATAGACTGGCAATGCCTGCAATGTACGATATGGGCAGAGGACCAGTCAACCGATGAGATAATTTGCATAACAACAGTTCGTACTTCAATTTAAAAGCGGTGATGTTAATTGTTCGAATATCGGAGTTTAAAAAAATGTAATAATTTCGTATATAAAATCTTTATTTTAAAATGAGAGTAAGTGGCTGTCTTTCTATAGCTAGGAACAGATTTCGTATTTTATCACTTGATAAAACGAATAAGACGATGTTCAACTGAATGAGGAAAAGCGCGCCACCTTCCCCATGTAGAATGGCGATATTTAACAACTTGTAGTGATGTTTTCAGCTACCCTTAGCTGCAATAATGTAGCCCTCTCCGAATTTTTTTATTTAATATCTGATGTTTACTGGAGAGTGCTACAATTCCCTAGGATCTCCGTAATGGTGCAAAATTAATTTTTTAATGCGACTGACTTCGGTCTGAAAAGATCGATTTTATATTTGACTTCCTTTAGATAAAATGATTTTTTAATTCCGGTTGAACAAACTAACCGTATATAAATCAAAACCAGATAAAACATATTAGCATGTTTACCAGTCGTCTTTTTCAGCAGCCATGACAGTTCTCGCGTGATTTTAAGGATTTACGCTTGGAGTTTTGATGGGCTTGATAACGTGAATGTCAGTGTAGATAATCGATCTTACCTCCTTCTATCACTAAAACATCATTTAAGGAAATGGTATATAATGGAAAATTCATATTTACCGCGTTAATTATGTTTATAATAGGGGAATTCCTATATTCAGTCCAAGATCCGCTCCTGAATTCTCATTGGCTGTCCAAAAATAAGACTGGTCAAGGTCAGTAAACATGGCGGACAAATTCAACTTATGTTGTTGACATACACGAAATAACCGATATATGGACTATACTTGATTTTTTTTTATTAATTTAAAGACATCTACAATGTTTTAGTTCAGGTAAGAAATGCAAATGTTATTGTCATTTATATACGATTCACTCCCGCAATTGCACCACTACGGAGAACCTAAGGAGTTGTAGCCCTCTCCCCCCCCCCCAAAAAAAAATCGGGAGAGGGCTCCATTATTGCAGCTAAGCTACCCTTAATGCGATGCGCCGCTCAGGCCTTCGGGCCTTTGATTTTTACATAAAAAAGACTTACTCAGTTGATTTAATTCTAGTTTATATGGATTCCAAACGCATTCTATTGGCTGATTTAGTAGGGAAATAAGAAAATTAACTCGTAAAAAGCATGATTACCAACGACAAAAAGATGCAGAAATGTCTAGAATCGAAGATATAGCTCAGTTAAGGCCAGCACTCCTGTAGGCCCAGGCAGCCCTTGGACCCCTTGCTCAATTTTTTGGTGGCGATTATATTTTTTACCTCATAGAAAACATACGTTAGTTACGGCCATGAATCTGAATGTATTATTAACATTAAAAAATGGCTCTTTGAATATATTATAAATAAATTCTATTGTAATGTATGTATAAACGCCACGTATTTATGCTATGATATATATACTATATGCTACATGTACCGACCTAGCTATAGGTCAGCATTAGCTATGTATGTCTTAACGCCTACTGGATTTAAAATATTTTAAATTTATTGTAAACTAAAGGTGTTTCAATGCAATTTTATATTTTAATAATCGTTAACTATATTTTTTATTAACCAAGTTATAGCGGTTTGATGGCCGGCAACTCGACTTGGAATAAGATAGTAATGACGAATGCAACAATATAGCCGCTTTAAGGGGAGAAGCAGACGAAAATTGAAAAATGTCTTGTATTCTAAAGTTTGATAACAGTTTAAGAAAATAAATGGAAGTGAATACGTATTGGGCAATTGTTTTAATTCCACAAGGACACCCTATTTCTATCCACCGATGATTAATCGAGCGATTAAGTCAGACGTGATGAACAGTGGATTGAATTTTTCCAGGTTAAAGCTGAGAAATGACGATACACTACTGCGCATGTGTAATTTAAGGACCCCAAAAAGGCAAAGTTACAAGAACCTGATATTGAGAGAGTTATATTTCTGTCGATGTATTTATTAGTGAAATGGTTAATTCTATTCATTTCCATAACATGACTTGACTCATATAGAGTGAAGTTGGATTGACTTAACTGAAGCTACATAGTAACTGTTATATATAGTGACATTAGTACCTTGTGTCATCATATATGGAATGAAAATGCGAAACTGTGGCCAACATTTCACTTTCGGTTTAGGGATTGAAAAAGAGGTTGGGATCAGAGCATGAAATAACATTTGAATAGATATGGTTAGACATTAGCCTACAAATTCTATGATAGTTTATTGCAGTTAATCGAGACTGGAGCGTGGTGCCGGACCCGTGAAAAAGTGAAAAAAGGTCAATTTTCAAAACTAACAAGTCATGTTTTATTCTGAAATCTCTGAAATATTTCAAGAGTCAGGATCTAAGTTATGTTTCTGCATGCAAACCAATTTTAGCAACTTGAAAAATCCACTGAAAAATTATTATAAATATCATCATTATCTGCTTCACATTTCAGTTAACTGTCCATGATGATTTAAGAGACTCACGGGAACCTTTGATAAGAGGAAAATCACTAACATCACTTACAATGATTTAAAAGAGATATAAGCACAGTAAGACGGATCGAGTGAGTTGAGGAGCAAACGTGCAGAACTTGAAAGTATTGAGTAACACATGATATCGTGTCCTCAAGGCAACAGTTACAATTGATTGTTTAAATTTTTTTGATTCATTAAGAGCGCTCCTATTTAAGTCATCAGTTTTTTTAACAATTAAAATCTTGGAATTGTATCTGATTTCCTTATTAACTATATTGATTTCATAAAATTTCCTTTGGTATTATTTAAATATACTTTAAAAGAATGATCTATTACACTGGATTTTATTGCGGTTTTCAAGCGATGAAATTTATTATGGTTGTTAAGTCATTGAGAGAAAGCAAAGATAGTTACAAATCAAACCTTTGTGGTTGAAATAACTCAACGTATCACCTTGATAAAAATGGAGTTAAAAAAAAACCCAGAGAAACACAACTTCTGCGAATAAGATAAGGCTTCAGATTACCCATGATCGAATTCGTCCTTCTTTCTATGTATTTTCTTGGGAAGAAGGTTTTATAAGTGAGTTCAAAGGGTATTTTTTAAAACGAAAGTGAACAATGTTTGACATTTAATTGTCATAGAGATTGCATTCTTGTCAACAATGTAGAAGTAATACAAGATATATATAATGAAGATAACATTTTCACGTGATGAAATAGCATACTAGTATACTTATATTTGGAATTGTGGACACCAAAACGTGATCATAGGGATAAATGATATTGTTAGGAGTTTTAAATACGTGGGTTTTTTCGGCGATCGTAGAAAAATAACTTCCTTTCATAACATTGGCAGTTTTCCAGGACATTCCTTTTTCACTAAGCTTAACATTTAATTTTGTATTTATATTGCTTTTGTGTATTCTTAGAACTGAAAGATAAAACAAACGTATATACTATTTATGATGATGTATTTCATACAATTCATGATTGCAATAGTATCGAAAGAGCCACTGGTCACATAAAACTGTAAGTTAATATTATTTCAAACTACTATGTTGCCTTATTTTGCATAAATTTAATTTCGTTAAAAACGTTTTAGAATGTAACTTTCTTGATTAATTATTAGTATGGAATAAATCATTTTTGTATTCTTGGGAAAGTATATTATAATGACTTATGTATCACGCATATGTATATTTTTAATGTTAAAATATTAAAACTATTTAAAAATCTAAAACAGTAAAAACATAAAAATAAGCCAAAAATTAAAACACAATACTTTAAAAAAATTTCTTTGCGGAAATTTCTCTATCAATTTTCAATCTCCAAACTTCTAATTTTTAATACTATATTATAAAAAAGTAACAAAGATGAAGTGGGAATTTATTCCCATTCACAGCCGTAATTCATTAATAGTGTTCGTATATATATTGGTTATATCGAAATCGTCGGCGGTTTATGCTAATATATCTGAGATACGCAACATCTGTCTGAAATTATTTGTGAGAAGTTTTAGGCTTTTCATATCGCTTCTTAGCAAACTATATAAATCAATATATTACATTTTAAATGATACAAACGTAATTACATGTTTATAATAATACTGCAAATTATTTTTAAGCAAAAAAAAAATTACAAAAAGTTGTCAATGCATTTTCAAAAGGTATTGAACTTAATATGTTCTTATAGTTTTGTTGTTTTGTGTAATTAGAACAATGTTGAAAAATGGATAATGGACTGTTCTAGAAATTTTAACCCTGAGTATTAGTAAGCGTAATCCTTGATCAAATTCCTTCAAATAGCAGATCCAAACTTATCACAAGTCGAAAAACACGCATGTGATGAATCTCTGCCATTCAGTCAACTAAAATGTGACTGAAAGGTAACTTAAAGGTGGCTGACTGACAAAGCTATATATGCCATTCAGTCACCTTTCCAGGCCATTCAGTTACCATTCAGTTGACTGAATGACAGAGATTTATCCTGTGACGTCCTGCATAGGACCTGAAGTGTTTTAGTTAATAGTAGAACTGCCTAATGGTATGTTATTGTTCGGTTCTCTTTGGCGTTTTAGCACTTACACCCACTTCCGCTAAAAGGTTTGCTGGAAATGTTCGGGTAAGAAATGTGCCCGATTTCTTTTTAACAAAAATGGTTTTGGCAATCAAAAGGTTACATATAAAGAATATGATTTAATTAGATTCTGAAGTTCCAAACATTATTTTTACAAGTCATTCTGTAATATTTCATACTATGAAGCATTGTATGGTTATACAGTCATACACGGAAACTATCAACAGCGAGAAAACAATTAACCAAGGAATTGTTATAAATGCTTTTCTGCATATAATTTACATCCAACCAGTTGCGCTCGCGCTTTATTGTTCATTCATAAAGATAATAATGCATAGTATTATACATATTTAAAAAAGTGATTGTCCTTTTTGTCAAAATATCAAATAACAAATATTATTATACCTCATAACGAAAATTCTATATAACGCGTTATCTGGTTGGTTCTAGACAATCACGTGCCAGGGCAATAAAACATCATATTTCCCCGTCATCGTGATATTTTTCATTATATCCAATCGTGAATTTTCCTTCCGTTTTTCATTGCATTTAAAAAATCCTGACTATGAGGATACGATGTCATCAAACGATTAATTTTAAAAATTACTGAAGTATACCAACATTCTAAATCTTTTTTATATCAGAAAACTAACATAGAAAGAACCCGGTAAACATTCACTAGGTTTTTGCTTTACAAGAGTTTAAAAACGAACATAACCTGGTGTATTCTTAATTACCACCTGTCTCTCGGCATAGTATACAATTTATTGCAAGAACGCTCGGGAGATATAAAGATGTATCCCCCCCGTATTTTCCTCGGGCGATGCCCTCGGGGAATATGATTTTCCCTGGGGTAATAAATCTTCATATCTTCCTCACCATCAAGCAATAAATGTATAGCCTAATATTGCACGAAAATACATTGTATCCATTAATTATAGCGTTCGGTGAAATTTAAAATAACAACATCCATTTTCAACACAAATGGTTCATGCATTTATATTTATCTGAAAAAAATTCTGTTTCCAAGAAATTGTAGAAACGCGGATTATCATTTAAATACCTGTTGTCGGATGATAAGTCCCGACATTTTGAGAGTTTTTTCCCCACAATATAAGGGTTTTGAATAAACGCTTCAATTAAATAACACTGGCAGCTTTCAAGGACATGACCTTGACTAAGCTACATCAACAAATGCAGGTAAACTGTAGATCATGTTACAGATAACATGTTCTTAGATCTTAAACTAATAAAAAAAAAAAAACACCAGAAGGAGCATATACAATTTTTAAAATTACACCATAGAAGTAGTCTGCCTTGCCATGATCAATGACTTGCATTATAACAAATATTTGTAGAAAAACTTTGTGCATGTTGAATGAGTTGTAGGAGGTATTCGAGTAGGAATGAATACCCCTCACCTTGGATCCGCGCGAAAATGATTTATTTTTTGTTTTGCAAATGTTTGTAGCATCATGTAACATAATAATCTTTACAAACGTTCTAATTTTATGCATATCTATATGTAGAACAAATCTTTTTACAAAAGTCGCACAAACCCTTTACTTTATTAATTGCAACTAAAATTCTCTCTTTAAATCCTCGATGTGGACTTTTTCGAGGTACATGTACATGTACAAATACGTAAAGCAAAAAAAAAATAGGTCAATAAAATTACAAAGCTGCAATTAAAGTTTGACAGTAAAACGTCCACATTATAATGTTATTAGTAAAATTAAAGCGTACATGCCAAATTTTGGACTATAGTTACGCAATTTCATTTAGTCTGAATTTGGTTCTACACAATGCTTTTTGAACCATTTTAACAAGACCTTGGACTTTCGGTAGTATGTAACTATCTATTTTTTGCGTCAAAAACAAGTGAAAATTGACGCTGCTTTGAAGTGAAATATGCACCGATTGCGTTGTTTTAGCTCAAAAGCCAGACAAATCTTAACTATATTTCAATGAGCTATGGCCGAATGACCAGCAATGAAATAGACAGGGCTACGTCACATTGCTGTTTGACACAACTTCCCAAAGTCCAAGCTCCTGTTAAAACGGTTCTAAGCTGAAAATAGGTAAGTCTTATTCATTTCTATTTGGTCTCTGAAAATCACTGACGAGCAGAGCCTATGGTAAAAAAGCATCTAGCTAAACGAGATATTCTATGCCGCAGATATGACGTAATTAAAACATTTGACGTCACAAATGATAGAAATGCAAAAGTGCATTTGAAAATAAAAATTGCTATGATTACGAGGGTAAGTAAATAGTTGCTATGAAGCCCTATATCTAGCTATTAACAATATTGTTATTGCTCAAAATGTGTTTTATGCTTCTTTGATATAGTAAATATCCATTTGGAATCTTTTCTTGAAAACCGTAATTTGACTTCATACCAAAACTCAATTGAAATTTGAAAGAATTTGTCCAAACTTTATTCCTATGGACCCAATTTCCAATTGTTCCACTACATAAATTTCTCAAAAGTCATTTTTGCCCACCCAAATAGAGAATGTAAGTCAACAGACAGAGTTCTGTTGTTATATTTTTGTCTGATACATAATTGCATTTCTATAAGTTTTTTTCGTATTCAACGACATATATAATCCTTTATATTCTTTTAACATTTAATAAACAGTACATCACTTATCACTTTAATTAATCACTCCGGTGCATTACCTTATAAACAGCAAAATGGCAACCTATACCAATTAGTTCATTAGCAAAGCTTACAAGTGCATGACGATAGATTCGTCAGCATTTTGACGCGCCAATGCTAAATCAGTTCTTATGCACCAACAATTTCTTCACCTGGTTAATTTTAAAATAGTTGGTTTTATGCTCATAGTCATCGGGTGCTGATGCGTAGAAGTTGCAAGTTGACGTAAAGCTTGCAATTGAATCTTTGAAAATCGTTCGTTCAAAAGAATACAAAACGACGACTAAAATAAAAACAGTTATGTCAACTGGACCCGTTACCCTTCTGAATTAGTAAAAATGTGTGTTAAAGAGTATAGAAAAACTGAGAAAGAACGTGAAACGGGAACCGCCTAGATATGCCAATTCAAACCACTACAAGGGACCGAAGTTAGGGCCAAATTTCCCGACATGATTAATAAATGACAGTGCCAAGATTCGATAAAGGATGAAGCTCAGCCCCTAATTAGACAATTTTAGAATATGACATTATACACAGTGTCATTAAAATCTTATTGTTTTAGGGCATACAACTGAAGATCGTTTGAATCGAACCCAGCATTGCGCCATGGACCTTACTTGTGTGGCTTTTTTCGCCGTTTTCATCTTTTTCCTGGTTCTCTTAGCTCTAGTTCTCGAAAGGCCCGGTCGAAATGACCTTAACATAACGTCAAGGTCTTTGGAGGGAAAGACGATCATCGTGACTGGAGCAGAGCAAGGTACATGTAGTTTATAGTCCCGTGACTTTTAGTCTGCCACCAAATACATGTATATCGTTAGATTGATCTAGCTCTAATAAAACATAGTTTAACCTTGTCAGTGGTTCTGTTACGGATAACACTAGTAGTATATATTGTGTGTTAGCTTTTGTGTCAATTATGTTAATTCCATGCAGCAGCATCCATCTTTACGCACGTTTATTGTAATTTAGAAAGAAACATCGAAATGCCCTTAAAGCTTGTTCTTCAAGAACTGTTCGATTACCTCCTGGTTTCAACCATTTTCACATGGCAACTGAAAAAACATCAACTAGATACAAAAGGAAATAACAATGTCATATCTCGTCATTTTATTAAATAAAGATACAGCTTCATTGTAGGCAGAGGAATTCATATCACACTTGAACTGGCGAAGAGAAAAGCGCGTGTCATAATGGCGTGTGCAGATGAAAACAAAGGAAAGACAGCTCGGCAAAAAGTTGTTCAAAGGACAGGAAACACAAATGTTGTGGTTCAACACCTTGATGTCAGTATGATGTCATCTGTTCGGTCCTTTGTGACGTTGTTTAAACTACACGAGAAGAAGTTAGATATCCTAATAAACAACGAGGAAATGATATGTAAGCTTCAAAACATAGCGTTTTGTAAAATTAAGAAATAAATAAATATAAATGAAATTAAAATCACTGAGCGGAAAATAAAATTTGGAAGCAATACTTTGCTTTCAGCCATCAAGAAAAAGATGACAAACGAGCAGTTTGAAATGGTTTTTGCCGCAAACTATTTTGGACCGTTTTTGCTGACACATCTTTTGCTAGGTAAGTTCATTTTTTGTATTTAAGAAACATATTTCATTTTTATTTTTAAAAAATACTGTAGATCTGTAAATTTACTATAGATCTGTTGAGGAGATCCCAAGGGCGCGTTGTCAATGTTGGCTCCGTTCTACCTAGTTCTACCGTGCTTGACTGTGGGAATCTTAAAGCAGAGAAATCTTTCCATTTTTCAAGATTTTACGAATCCAAATTAGCATTGCTGATTTTCACCAAAGAGCTTGCAAAACGAACAATAAATTCGGGTAAGAGTGAACGTTGAAAATTAATTCCAGGCAATAAAGCTTATCAAAATTCCCAACATCTGCGATTGTAAATAATATTGATCGCCTCTTACTTTTGACAGGCGTTGTTGCTACCTATGTTAATGCTGGTCCAACGCAAACAGAACTCTGCCAGGACATCTCTTGGCTGTTTCTACTATTTCAGTCAATTTACTCTGGACAAGGACTAAAGGTACACGTGTGGCCATTTTTAGATATTATTTCAAATAACAATTAAATAAAAAACAATTAACGAAAAAAGAAACAGAATATGTCATACATTTATTTTATTAACAGTCGACGACAGAGAGGCCGAGCTCTGAACTGAGTAGAAAAAAAAATTGAAAAATTTGTAAATTATTAAATTAACCTGATTGAATTATTTTGTTAACAGTCGGCGACAAAGGGGGCTCTGTCCGTGCTGTTCTGCGCCCTGGACGACTCTGTACAGACGGGTGGGTACTATATTGACGGTCAGCTCATGGACCATACACCTTCGGTACCTGCCTCTATGTACGATGAGGGACTGGCCAAGAAACTGTGGGAGGTCAGCGAGAGACTCACGGGACAGTCCGATGTCATGGGAGAACTGAATGCACGATTGGCAAAGCGGGGGCGTGTGGAATAATACAAATACGATTACCTGGACTTGTTTTGATCTTCCGTTTTCAATTCAATATCAGTTCTGTCTTTGAAACAACTATATATATTTTTTTCTTTTTTCTTTTTTGTTGAAACTTTATGATATTACAAATGTAATCATTATTTTGTTTTACTAGTACTCGGTATATGATGTCAAATAACATATATGTTTTGACAACACTGTGAAGAAAACTTTGCACTCTATAATTATGTAATCATATGCTTTCTGGATTAAACTTTGATTGAGTTTTAGAGAATTGCAATTGAATATTTTGAGCAACTATTTTCTACTCACAAAGGAAGCAAGTAGAAGGTCAATTTTTTTTAAAGGAAGTATTTCAGAATTTGTGTTACGTGATCTTAAATGTAGCTTTTTATTTCCTTCTGTTCAACATCGTTATTATTTTAACTCTTACATATGTACTTTTGTATAAATTCTTGTTTGTAATTGTATAGAATCTGAGTAGAAGATTGTGTATGGGATAGGGTAAATAAAGTAAGTGTTTATCATAGACTAATTGACAATTTAAGATCAAGCAAAATTAAGCCAATACTAAAAACCTGAGTTATAAGGAAGTTATGATACTTTTCATCTTCCCTCATGATCATGTGTATAACATATTCTTCCTTCATTTGATGCATCAAGAGTATAGGTAAAGAGGACTAAAAATAATGTTCTTGAGATTTCCTTATGGCAAATACTGTAGTAGGGATAACGTCAAACGGCATAATGTTCCTTAACTTTAACCATCTAAACAGTTAAACTGCATAACGTCTCTACATCAGTTTCGTTGTATTATTGAATTCAAATATCAATATATATTTTTTCAATTTACAGTCTATATTAACTTTTAAACAAATTCACATAAATAGCTCAATGCATCTATGAAGGTCTTTTTACACAGTTACAATATGATGAATTATCATATTGAAAAGTGTACAGTGCAGTGTGTGTTTCGAAAATCCAATTCCAGTCTAGTGATAAAAATAATTTCATCACATGTTTTAAATTTTTATTTTAAAAACCTTAAATAAGAAAATCGTTATAAATAAATTTAAAGCGGCATAAACCACTTAAACTAAAATAAAACGACATATAATAGTTAAAACAAAATATTAAATACATGTATAATTCTTGAATACAACCGAATCATTGTACAATAGAAGAAAAATAAATTTATCGACTTATGGTAGTATACTGCACAGAAGTCAATTTATGTACTAGATACAACTTGTGAGTACCGATAGATGAAGAATGACTAATAATGCTGAAGTATACCACAACACCATTACTACATGAGACATACTCTATAGTATTAATTTACTGTAAACAAAAATGCACTCTTTGATGTAAAAATAAAATTGGCTTATACTAGTTATCTAAGCGTAGAGGGTTTTGCAAAGGTTAACAATTGATAAAAAATCAATTGCCGGTTGTTGTTTCTTGAAATTGTCTTGAAACAACAAAGCATGGTGGTAATATATGTTTACTACAAATTTTCTGTCCCCGTAAAGTTCAATAATATTTTCCCTATAAATATGTATACACATAAATTTACAGTATGTTGATAACAAAACATAATTTAAAGACTACTATGGCGGGGGCATGTGTACACTCTGTTCACATGCGGCGGTACACGCCCACCTGAGCCTGGCAGTTCGGACAGGTGTGAATCACGTCCTTACACCCGTCCACACAGAAAGGTATCAGACAGCATGGCCAGCACCTGCAATAAAGACAAAACCCAGAGGTCAGAACATTTACAATTTTGGTAAATTCCTCCTTGTTTATTCTAACCATGTTCTCAATTTGTCGGCCATATTGATATCTGTAGTAGTGAGGAGAAAAATAAAACATGCAGTCCAATCACAAGCTTAATTATTACGATGGTGATTGCCTCCTTGCTCATTTTAATCATTGCCTGCTACATTTACAATGGTAGAGAAGATTATTAAAAATAACGAATTTGATTTCACTATATCACAAAAAACCCACCTGTACCCCTAATACCAGAACCCTTGACACATGGGGACTGGATTTCGTAACTTTTGGTAATGGTATATTTGCTAATCCTTATACTCTGCACTGAGTTGCACAATTAGGTTGAGGTACTTTTTCTCATTAAAACTATGCACTTAGTTTGTACACTAGATGCACTGAAGGTTCTTTTTCAAATATGTTTTGCGGAAGTGGGGGAGAGGGTTCGTAAGTTTCATAAACCGTAAACCGTATACCCTTGATCATAAAGGTAGCTCTTTCTACATGTAGATGTACTAAATTTGCCTAATGGTTTTTAAGAGAGATGAACATTTTCAAAAAAGTAGGAGGCATGACTAAAAACAGAGAGTAACAGGTCACCAAGGTCACTCTTCTTTTTTAAAAAAATGGTCAAATCATCATACGATGATACTAACGAACGTAATGTTTAATGTGTTACCCTATGATACAAAGGATTCCCACGAGGAGCCACGTCATAGTCCCCGTCTCGAACGTCGTCGCCGTCATGACGTCAGCACGACAGGAAGGACAGGACACCCTCACGGGGCATTCCCTCATTGACTGGCAGGCCACCACTGCTACAGGCTGGGCTACCACCGTCACACCTACAGGGTAGAAATTAGGCGGTATTTTGCAGGGATCAGTATTTGCTTTAAAGCGTATTTGTTTTTAAGGATACGACTATGTTCATGGCTGATTGGTTCATAACGGAATAGCATGTATTGGTATTTTTTCTGTGCATATAATTCCCGTGAAGATTTTAAATTATAATTCATGAGAAATAAAACTTTAATAAAAATACAGCAAATATAGAAAGATTAAAATAAACTGACTTTATATTCATCATAATATACATCATCAAACTGAACAAATATACCAAGTATTGTTGGTTTGAACAACACCATCTGTTACACAGGCATTCGTTGCTCTTGGATGATAAAAATCAGGGACGTATAAATTACGTCCCTGTAAAAATAGAACTGTTTAATATAAAACAGAAGGCATCTTACCTTGGGGTGGTGGATAGCCCGCAGGGGGGCCTGGGGGAGGGGCGTAGCCAGGTTGTTGGCCCGGGGGAGGGGCGTAGCCTCCTTGTGGTGCAGGATACCCCTGGGAAGGGGGTGGGTACTGACCCTCCGAGGGTGGAGGATATGCTGGTTGTGACATCACAATATACTATTCAATCTGAAAACTGAAAAAAAGAAAACGGAATTAAACGACAGATTAATTCAATCCACCTAAATTTTACATCAATTAAATGTCCTTACGTAAACTTAAGAATCACGAAGTCAAATGACAAATCAATATACCTCATCGGAATGCTACACGAATCTAAGATGCAGATTAAATGTTTGTAATTTAACTAAAGAATCACGGAACAAAATGACAAATCAGTCTAATTCACCTATATGTTACGTCAATCTTACGTGCAGATTACATATTCTTTTCTTACACAATCGCATGCAGGTAAGCTGATGGATGATTTAAGATAAATTGAGACAATTCCATTGTCACTGTACCTATACCATAGAACGACATAACCATTTACTTCCAACAAACAAATACATACGTACTCACATCTGCTGTTTTATGGTGTACATATAACCTTCTGAATACTAACCGCTTTTGTTAAAATATGAATACTGAAGTAATAACAGGTGAATTCAAAATACCCATAAATATTTCCTACCTATCAATATTTCCGGTATTTAGCCATTTCTTTCATCGGTTGTGGGGTATTCATGTCTTTAGAAATTTCTTTTTTTTTCTTCCTTCTAAAGCCCCTTTTAGGAAGTTCCGGTTACTATATAATATATATCTTAAATATTTGTTTTTATGTAATTCCCCACATACATGTATTTCCTGGCATTATGATTTCAATGCATGTTTACAATAAAAAGACCAAATAATGTGCGGTATAAATCACTATAAAGACTAGTATAAACAATTCTGAGTTTGAACCATCTTCGCTAGCCAATGGTTTGCGGTACACTTTGCTCCACATGTTTATGGGGAGCAAAGTGGAGCGAAAATCTTTGGCTAGCGAAGATGAGTTTGAACCTTCGGGGTAATAATATAATAGGGTTTATCTCATAAGGATAAACCAGATTATTCTGCGCAATGACTTATTGTTAATAATTTATGAGGAAAGGGCAAAAACTCAGTCGGTCAAATTTAATTAGCCCCTAGAGGGTCCCCCGGTTATTAATTTCAGAACATTCTAGAACATCGTGTTAATTGGATAGCATGCGCTATTAACTCTTCCTTTTTCTTCATCAACCGCTACAAAAAACATCGGAAATCCCACCCACCCACCTCCTTAAATTAAGTAGTTAAAGTTGTTTATAGACTATTCTAGTTATTTTTGGGGTTTTTTCTGCTCTCTCGCTTTATATTTTCAGCGTCATGACCAGGAGTTACTCCAAAGGGATATGAGTAGCAGCGCCGATCAGCCCATATGAATGTTTTTGGTGATAAGGACACTGCATAATTTTGCATAGAATGCCGTTTCCGGAGGAACTGTTGTTTCCAGCCTCCTTGGATCACGATGGCATTTCTAATACTGTCTATCATATTGTTAATCACTATATATTTAATAAAGGGTCATGACAAGCATGCCAAACGTCATTTAATTGTTGGTGTTTTTTTTTTTAATTTTGAGGAGGTCAGGTTAATACAATAAGGTACACTTAATATTAATTTTGGTAATTGTCAAGAAAAGCTAGGCTAAATGGTCGCTGAATAACACTAGATATTTTAAAAGCAACCTACAACAAAGCAAATATAGCAACCAAACAGAAATTGATATTTTACATAAGCTATCCAGAGACAGGCTGAATTCTATGTTACATATATGTATCAACAAAAGCCAGATGGTCTTGGGGACAAAACGCCTCAAAGAAACTTTCTTTTTTAAAAGCATCAACATCTATTTTTCCTTAAATTAACGATTAAAGTTAGATGCAAAGCTTTTCGTAAGGTACGTGTACACTGTACTACGAGGTAAAGTTTTTAAAAAAGTTATCTTTCCACACTAATCGAAATTAAAAATTTGAATTTAAATTCAGATCTTTGATCCGCTCCGACAATTTGATGTCGCTACACAGGGATTTAGATAAGGCAAGTTATCATTTTGTTTACATTGGTAGAACTCCACCCAAGCTTGGAATTTGTGATGTCAGTGGGATTGAAGTTGGAGAAAAAAAGCAAAAATATATGTACACCCTACCATCGTCAATTTCTGCATCCTCTCCATATAATTAGAGTCAAAATTCAAGTCAAATTATTTACAATGTTTAATTTGACAAAGTTTACATATTAAATGATAAGAAAGCGGTAAATATTGATGGTATACTTGTTCATTATTGATGTTCATGCCTCCATTATATATGGTGGAGAGATGGATGATGGAGATATACCACAGAGCCTTTCAATTCCGCTTCACGGATAGCTTTACAAATTATCACATGCATCAATATAATCATTATCTGCCATTAACTCATATAACACTTGTGTGCAGCTTAGTGGAGAACTATATCAATGATGCCTCATCTATTATTTAAACCAAGATTTTGCTTGACTTGATGGTTTGCACTTTGTGTGTCATGAAAAGATTTCTGAATAAAGAAAAATTGGGGGCGGGGTTAACAAGGTAGGTTAACACTAATGTGTATTCCTGTGCCGTAACTCTTGGTATTTCGCAATACACTGATGAACTGAGTATGCAAAAAGCACTGTTTGGCATGCGATTCTATAAAGCCCGGGGCCCCCTACTGATGACCCAGATGCTGCCGTTCTCCCGTCTTGGGCCCCCCTAGCTAGCCGACCACGGTCAGTGTTTAGGTCGCATAGCGGCCATGCCCCGGCACTGACCTACCGATATACTTTAGTGTTATGCCTCGCCCTAAAATATCTCAATATTATTAAACATAAACCTCCCCATGTTACAAATATAGATTCGTGTTATCGTCTTTTACAAAACCACCAGTAAGAAACGTTAATTGTGGAGAAATTATAAAAAAAAATCGGATAAGCTTACCTCGAATATCCTCGATTGTGGACGATGAAAACGAATCGATGGAGCAAGTATAACTGCACGGCCTGTAACATCCAGCGCCTACTCCGCTTGAGTTAGAATAATCCGACGAACTGTGGCAATGCTAAACAACTCCCTATAACCCTAGGCAAGTCGGTCGGTCGACCGCTCAGGGTGTACGGGCCAAAGTTGGTATGGTAGTGTATTCCTTGATTTGAATGAAAGATAATGTACCTCCACGGTCAGAAGATAAATGGACTCTCAATGTGCGCGCGTATTTTAGCGATGTGATTATCCACGCAATGACCTACTTCCCTTAGAGTCTGCAGCCACCAATACGATTTTTTTACCATTCACGTAAAACTGACTTGCTTGGATAAATTATCCAAAACTGTTATGCTGTATACATCTAGGCAATTGGAAAATTGCTGTCGCTGCACAGATGTGAATACACACACACACACCCATCCACACATACATCAACAACACTCAGGATAGATAGCAAAGCTTTTCCCCTTACTAATAGATACATGTATATGTAATGTCAATTGAATTTAGAAACATGTTTAGATTCTCCCGATTCTCAGCCTCAAAGTTGATCACGAAGAATATAATGGAATAAATAACGTATGTACGTTAAGATCAAATTAGAAAAAAAGGTTATACCGGTGCAAATGTGGCTCGAAACCCTTTACCTCTAGGTACACTGTAGTAGGTCTCTGTTGAGCCACTATCGTTGAATGGCTTACAGTAATAGACTAAGGTGGTACGGGACAATTTTTTTTTATACATTTCATTGTAGCCAGTGGATGTGTGTGTTCGGAACTCTGTAACTAGAATTTCCTCTGTTCCCATTTAGCACAAATACCTTTAATCCACTCTTTATAAGGCCAATCACCAATTTCTGAAGAAAAATACCAGTCAAAACCTGTAAAATTTTCTACATACTGGTTTTTTATGAGATTTTGACCCTTTCAAATTTTGCTAATTTTTCAGCTTTTTATACCTCCCCCAGCCAATTCCCTGCAAAGAGTTGACCTTCCGCACCGTGTGCGTTGCACTATCACATGTCAGAAACTTACCAGTGTATAGTTTACAACGTCCCGCCCACCTACTTTTCGTGTTTTTACCCTCCCGTCTGTAACTTTCAATTTCACTGTGCAAAGTCAACACAACAGTCATAGCCGCAGGTTTCACATTTTACTTCTGATTCTCATGTAACTAACATATGGGACCAAAATATTGCATATTAATTTCAGCAAGAGACATCCCTCTAACTAAACTAATGATAATCATTAAAAATCATTTCATGAATTTTAGCAACACTCATAAGCCTTCAAGTACAGAAATTCTCAATTTTACAAAAATATTGAGGGCACTTTATCCGAAACTGTCCCTTGCTACCTAATTAAATATGTCAGATTCATGTATGGATAAAAAAAAATTCCGGATAATTTAGAGCTATCGAACGTTGCTGGGGATCGGGGATCGCTTTAATCGGAAATGGTATATCTAAAAGTTTTAACATGAAAGGTGAAATTAATGGACAGAGACACAGCTGTTTACCCCACGAAGAATCAGTGTCACGCATGCTTTAAAATTTCTGTTAGATGCTCCCAGATGTTATTTTTTGGATGAAATGTAAGAACATCAAACAAATTAAAATTATGGGCAAATTAATTCACAATGATAATTATGTTGATACGGGAGAAAAGTAGAATAAAAAATTTAAAATAAACATATTATGTTTAGATAGTTTAGAATCACATATTGAATACGGCCTTTAGCCATTTTTCATTATTATTCAAACAAAGTATTATTATTTTTATAAACATTTGTTGATTGATAGATAACATTTGTTTAAAGTATTTATTTTCTCAGAATAATGAAAACCACGCTCTAGAGCTGGATTAAGCAGATAAGAGGTAAACTTTCAGATATATATATACATGTATTTTATTTACATCAGTGTACATCGCATATGTGTACATATGCATTACAATATATGTCTAGCATGTTTTGACTGAGTCTTGCTAGGTTACGCTTTATAAACCTCCATGCAATGCAATATCGATCTGTTAAAATTATTCAAACAAAAAAATGCATTCTCTTCGACGGTTCATTTGAATATGAAAGTAGCGAATATTAAGATATGATAATAGATATTCCGCGTCAAATGTATCGCATAGCCCCTTACCTCCTTCGCTACCCTAACTCCGTCACTTTCGGGAAACTCCTCGCCGTTTGAAATCAAGTGCGATTATGACGTCATTTTTTGCATGTCAAAAATCTTTAAATTACATCGGTTATATTCAAGAATGTTTTAAAACATAACTCAATTACACATTGTTTATTTTTTGCACCATTAATTGCGTGAAATCAGATAACAATTTTTCACGGGTGCACTAAAATATCGATATTTCTGACTTGCGGGCCCATTCAATCATTTACGGTGGTCAGTCATTTTCAGAGAGGCCAAGATGAAACATTTCACATGTAATGCAATTTTGATTAAGGTTATTAATACATTTTTTTTCCGTCCGCAATAACAATTCTTCCATGTACATGTTTGGGACATATTACGGTAATACAAATATTTGGAAGTCCGGCGAAAGTCAGACTGGTGCAGTTCGTTCTGTTACTTAGGTTTCGATTGATTACAAAATAATCCATGCGTAGTTAACCTTAAAAAAAACCCCCAAATATTTAAACAAGACGCCATTTTGTTTATAACTGGTATTTCATTACCGTTTTCGTTTTTCAACTGATCTCAGTTAAATAATGCACCCTTAAAAGGGCAGTTTAAAAAAGTAAAATGATTCCTGGACAAATTATTAAAACCGATTAAACCGTGTTTCAGTTTTTATCAGTAGCTGTGTGAACACAATCATATTTCTTTAAAATATAAGTGGCCACGGATACTTCATGTAGAAACGTTTTGCTTTAAGTCAGCGCAACTTGGGCCTCTTTGTTGCCAAACTTGGTACATATATAGCCTAATCATTATATAACTCTATCTGGTAAAACTTATTTGCAACTTAAATTTCTTAGTATAAGATCTTATCTATATAAAATAATAAGATTAATATCCTATTATTTAAAGTATACTTACATACACTATATACCTGCTCCATCTTTGGCATTTATTTTGTCTATGGAACCCACAATTACACATTGCTTGATAAAAATGCAACAAATACATGTACAATCTTCGTAAAAAGGCATTTGATATGAAATACATTGGAATTTGTCAGTTGTCATTTTGTAAATATTTGGTATTTACTGCCATCCGGTAAATTCAAAGTTTACAAAACTAACTAATGAAAAGGTTTTGAACATAAATTATATTTGTATTGCACGTTTTAAGTACGATATTTTATTCTAAGTGTCGCATGAGCTTGTGAAGCAAATTTTCTTTTTGGGGGGTGACAACCAAAAAACATGAATTATGAACGGATACTACAGTCTTACATCGAACGTTATCGTGAATGATTACTTCTTTGCCAAAACTTATAACTATGTTCAATAAACATAGTTATATCAGTTTTGAGAAAATCAAAAATAATCGGTTTTCGAAAAGTTTTTATGATTGAAAATTTAGATAGAGGTTGGAAAAATTGATATAACTATTTATATGGAAGAGATGATAAACAATAATTTTTCCAGTTATATCCAAGCAAATAACTGAAAAATAATTTTTTAAAATCCTTGGTATCTAATTCTGTGGTCTGACGGATTGTTTAGGAATAAGCATCTTCATTAGAGTTGATAGATAACACAGTTTGAACAGTTTATGTGAGCTCTTTGTTTGTTTACAACATGGAGAATATTACAAACAAATATACAACAGTTTACTCTGCGTGGCCTAAACAATGGCTTTATTGCGATCATAAACCAATGTCGATAACTAATTAGTCGTTAATGACAATTTATGCTCTTATTTGAGCCGATTCAAAAATAGGTGTTGTTGCTATCGTAACCGTAAATCAGTCGTTGGTCATGATACCAGGAACTAGTAGGTCTACATTAAATCTTCATTTTTACCGTAAGAAAAAGGTTCAATCTTAACTTGGGGGTGGGAGTGGGGGTGGGGGTTAAGGAGAATAATCGTATTTGAAAATCCAGACATGTAAGCGTGTAGATCAGACAGTACAATAGTATTGATCCGTAAGTCTTATTATGAATAATACTTTGTTTTTGTATGTTTGTAAAAAAATTGCTTCTGTCATCAAGAGCATTATCTTCCATTATGTGCAAAAGTTTTGAAAATATTATGTACAGAACGCATTGATTACCATGGTTCTTACATTTTATACAAAAGAGGGAAATTTCTAACTTTCATTCGACAAGATGATTCGAAATATTCTAGAAATGCTAAAAGTGTACATGTAGATTGGAATCACTTTTGATAAAAAAGGGGAGTAAATGTTTGCGTTATTTGAATTTCGATGTGTCTAGCCTGAGACATCCAAAGCATATAATGTTCATTAATTGCATATGGAAATTTTTGAGCCTTAAAATTATTCTCCAAATAATTATAAGTTTCTCTGAAATCTTATCTTCAAAAGTAATTTGTACTTCGTGTATATTTTTCATTCAAGGTAATATCAAAGCTTTGAAAAACAACAAACGTATATAATTTCTATAGTCAGATGACCGATCAAGTTCATCTCCCGATAAACTGTTAAAAACTAACACTACTTGAATATCATAAATAGAATATTTTGATTAAGATTCGATTTTTTTTCAGTATATATATATGAACATATGTGATTTATGAAGTATAAGGAATAAGAAAGAATCAGTTGATGTAAATATAAGGATAAAACTATTTAATTTCTTATAGGTAAAAATATTTCCGCATATCGGGAATTATTTAACGTGTTCCAAGCTATAGATAACAGAGTGAACTACACTTCACAAATTGTCCTTCAACAAGAACACGTAAAGGAATTGGAAATCCTTACTGAATGCTTATTGAAACGACGATAACTCTGGCAGTGTTAGTGAGGTTGCAGTTCTTCAACTTCCCCCAGTATGTTGTGTGTTCGCAAACAAGGATGTCCCCTGAAACCAAAATGATATCTTTTGCTTGAAAAGGACTAATGAAAGTACATGTCTATAAATCATTTCCTTTAAATAGCATTTTAATAACTTGTTACCATTGAAAGTTTAAATTAGACGTGATATTTCAACAAAATCGAATCAATTTATACCCATAGACCTTTATTCTTTATATTAAAATCATTTTTCAAACAGTTCATGTAAGGTTCATGCAAGTTACGTAATACCTGTGAATATACGTTTATTCACACTGTAAGGTATAGAAATTATATACGTTTGTTGTTCTTGAAACCTTTGATGTTATCATGATGGCATATACATGTAGATTCAAATTCTTGAATGGTTTGAGACGGTATCAATATCTCTGCTTATTTTGAATTAAAACTTAAATCACCTTTTTTAATTGAAATTGAGAATTATCCCATTAAAATTTGAAAAAAAATATTTAATTTACATGTGAATACAGAATGTACATGTAACAGTAATAATGAGTGATAATGAAATATGTATAAAAAGTATATGCGGTTATATCTATATTTGGTAGATGTAAATATATCTATATATCCTTAAGTCTCGGATTTGATTCATTTAGTTTTCGGCAGTTGGTTTGTAGAACGCAGTTTGCAGTTTGTTATTCGCAATTCAAAAGTGAACTGCATTCTATAACACAGTTGGCAATTCAAAATCTACCCTGGGGCTGAAATTTAAGATTCAAATTAATAAGTTAGGTCTGAAAGTAAGATTGTCATAAAATTAATGTCATCTCTGCCAGATTAAAACCTTTTGAATTTCTGTCATCCAAGCACCGGTTAGAATTGCAGCAGCTTTGTTGAATCCGTCATCATAAATATTTGAGACATTGTGTTCTTTTTTCAAAGGAATTTAATTAACTTTAGCTTTATTGGAAATTGCGTCTTGGCCTATTTTTCGGAGTTTTTTTTTATTTAAATTTTCTTTCATCTCTTTATGTCAAGAGAAAACAAGCACTCATTATTGGTAAAACTACTTTAAAAATAAATAATTAAGGATACACCAACATCATATCCCTGGAAAATTGTATATCAATTCTATGATTCAGTGTGACTTTAACACGTCAGCACTTTCACATTTTTTTTTCATAATTATACTGTTCATATGCTTGTAGTATGAAACTATATGATATCAAAGAATATTATGAAGTATGTATTAAAATTAAAGTTAATGAAGTAAATCTTAATTAATGAATGTTTTCATAATAGAACTAGAATTACTAGCTTGTTATGATTTTTATGTCCTAGTTAGTTAATTACCTGCTCAAATTATGAGTGATAGTGCACATGTGTTTCCCTTCAGGTATAATTTTGCTGCAGTTACTGCTGATTTAGTCGTTTGGAGTTTGAACTCAATCATAGGACATTAAAAAGAAACCATTTTGCCGATTGGAGAAGATGTCAAGTTCCTAAAAAATAATGATGACGTCACAAAGTGAGCGCAAACTAAAAAAAATCACAATCACCTGGGTCCCAAAATTAAAATACGGGTTTTAAAACTCTTGTAAATAAAATGGTTATGTAGCACGGATTTTGAAGCGTTTATGAATGAAGTTTGACGTTTTTGCACAATAAATAAAACACAAACATTCTGTATTTTTGACTAGTGCGAATAAAAAAATCTTTAGATTTTAATATGAATGGATAATGAACATTTACCGGTATTATTTGAAAATTAAACTGACATGAGGTTTTCTATCTGCGTTGATAATTTGTAATGAGAAGGGATTCCTGTAAAGTTTCCTCCTGTAAAAGCCAAATGTACCATAAAATTTCAGTTAAAACGCGTAATGAAACGATTTTCTAGGGATTTCCAATTCACAAGCTTTTTATGGCAAAATCATAGACCCTTGGGAGATAATTACTTGGAATTTTCCGCAGCTTCATTCAAAAGCTGTTCGTCTTTAGGAATCGCGGAGAAGGACATTAAAAAAAATCCTTTAAAATTGCAGTTTTAGGCCGGAGGTCAAGATCCTTTAAAATTGCAGTTTTAGGCCGGAGGTCAAGATCGTTATGTCTGAAGGATTTTTTTTCAAAGTTAAAAAATAACAATTAAAGTACAGTAGTGTCATTTTATTTGTCTATTCAAGTCGAATTTTATAGCACAGACCTTGTTTGAAACAATCCTCCGACGAATTAATCTTTATACTTAAACTTAGCATTCTTCTGCGTCGACCCGGTATATGAATGAAATCTTTTAATTGAAAAATCCTTTTCAATACTTTTTTGATAGAAAAAAGTTTTTAGAATTATAGATGAAAAAACAAAACCAGAGAGTATTTTGTTAAAATTTCTAAAGCATTGCCAAGTGTGAAAAATTAAAGTGGTAGTGTCCAATTTCTGATTTTCTAACTTGAAGATCATCGTGATCATCGTAGATCTACATGTATTTATCCCAAGACTTCCAGCAGGGCTCTAAGTCATTGTCGGCAAGAAAGGAACACCAAAATATTTATTTTCAGCAACATATTGACGATGAGCTAAAATGAATATGTTATAATGCAATAATAGAATAACCGCCAAATTCTGCCATCTGATGGTCGATTCATCGATTGATATTGCAGAGTTTGCTCTAATAAGTTAAAATGGATAATGTCGTATTCAATTATCAATAGTACAGGATATTTCCAATATGTGATTTTCTTTTTTTATTATTTGTAACAATAACATAAAATGATCATTTTGGCAGGCCACCTCCGCAATCTCGTCCTTTTTGTCGAAAAGTGCAAGAAAAGCTGTCATTATTATTTTCCCTGAAATTTATTGATGTTTTCAAAATTGTTCATTGTAAAACATCCTAAAAAAGTTATATACATATATGCAATAGGAAAAAGGAGAATGTTGAACAAAATCCAATTTTAATCTATTTCTTTTCGTTTTAATGAAATGTATAGAGAGAAAGAGAGAGAGAGAGAGAGAGAGAGAGAGAGAGAGATCGGCGACAGAATCAACACCTTCTTTAAGAATGTGAACAAATGATGTGTATAATGTAGCTAATCTTTTTTATAGTTTCTTAAGTAGTAGTAGTTTAGTAGTAGCTTTAGATTTTGTTTTCTTTGTTTTTTACTCATGTAATTTATTTTTTGGTCCTGAAGAAGGGACGGGTTGTCCCGAAAATTTGACAATTTCTATTGTTCGTGTCGTTAGCCATTTTTAGTGCTTTATATATATATATATAGAGAGAGAGAGAGAGAGAGAGAGAGAGAGAGAGAGAGAGAGAGAGAGAGAGAGCATTGGAGCTGGGTCTGTACGTAGTTTTCCGGAAACATTTACAGTTCTGATGAATTTTAAAAACTGTAATGTGTTTTTGTATAGATTGTATCATGCTTTGGTACATGTTATTCTTTATCTCAGCATCAAAAACGATTTTAAAAAGCGGTTAAAAAATAAAAACATTCACCGAGATAAGAAAAAAATTAACTCAACGCAACATTTAAAATATTAATCGAACGCTATATTTAACTGATAACATTGTTATCCCTGCATCAGATCAATCTTTTTTGTATCACCCTTAACGCTTGTTTCATTTTTATCGCCTTCATCGAACACATTTTTTAAGAAAATCCGAAAGACGACAAGATAACGAGGTTGGCGGTCTCTGAGGATGTTTTTATAAATCTGTGTAACGTGGTCTGTTACCCTAAAAGTGTCGTAACAAGATTTTCTCCAAGTAGGTAGAAAATTAATCAATCAATCAAACGATCAATCAATCACAAGCTATACAGATCATGGACGTGAGTACTGGGACAGAGTCCTGAGCAAGATATCAAATCAATACCAAGTATACCGGGAATGTGAACGACTCGAGGTTTCCACTATATAGTAGATCACGATTTCACTGGTTTGTCGTTTATCTAGGCTGCGAAACAAATGTAAGTAGATGACAAAGTTTTTGATTATTTTTTTTAAAAACTTATTCTTAGTCTGCAATGTTTGTATCATTCAAAATAAAGCAATGAAATGGCATCGAAATAAAAAATGCATTCGGGTTCTGGGTTGCGTTTTACAGAACTTCCGTCTAGTAAATTTCTAAAAGCATTTTTAATTCGTTACAAAATTGATTTAACTTGCATGAAACATACTTAGAATAATTAAATTTTTTATACAAATTGTTTTGTATACATTTTGTCCGTTAGGGTCATTCTATGAGACTGAAAATATTTACGACTTTGTCGTAAGTTCTAACGCAGCCCTGGGCTCTAGATTATATTCAATTTAAACATAGGTCTTACTAATGAATGTATAGACAATACAGGTAAGATATTTATACAACTGTATAGAAAATACAGGTACCATATTTATACAACTGTGTAGAAAATACAGATACGATATTTATACAACTGTATAAAAAATACAGAAACGATATTTAGACAAGTGTGTAGAAAATACAGATACGATATTTAGACAATTGTATAGAAAATACAGGTACGATATTTATACAACTGTGTAGAAAATACAGATACGATATTTATACAACTGTATAAAAAATACAGATACGATATTTAGACAAGTGTGTAGAAAATACAGATACGATATTTAGACAATTGTAAAGATAATACAGATACGATATTTAGACAAGTGTATAGAAAATACAGATACGATATTTAGACAATTGTATAGAAAATACAGATACGATATTTAAATAATTGTATAGAAAATACAGATACGATATTAAAACAATTGTATAGAAAATACAGATACGATATTTAAACAATTGTTTAGACAATACATCTTTTTTTCTGACTAAGCAAAGGTTGCTTTGGGTTAACATTACAGCTACGCCAACATATGTTGGACGATCAACACCAATATTTGCAAATAATGCCTTCAGCATCTTTTTGCATTTATATATGTGTATTTTGTAAGATTTGCAGATCATGCAGTGATTACTATATGCTTAAAAACGTTGAAATACAGGTTTTTTTTTACATTGTTTATTTATGGTACATGTATGAGGAATGAATGGGGAAATGACTATTCAACAAAGAACAAAGTTGGAAATACTGAGTATTAAAGCTGCTTGGTCCGATTTTATATCAAATTTTATGCACGCTTTTAAACGATGGCTATGTTTAGTATATGTATAATAATAGACATTGCAGTAGTTTTACCCGTCAATTATGCCAAATTTCAATGAAGAAAAATACGTACAAAATTTGCTAACAAAACAAACGACATTAAAAGGTACCTCGTTATTTCGCCTCATGTTAAATTTCACCCCTGACGACGAGACGGGTATAGTTGTATTACGAATTTGAAATCGCCTTAAATAAAGGTCGAAATGATCAGACAAATTACAAATAAACATGTGTACGTTTTGTTCGCTAATATTTCTAAAGTCTGCTTTCTTTACAATCGATGCATAGCATGCGGGTTGAATAACCCCAATCATTCGGGGGACGAAACCAAGCGGTTTCCTTTTCTAAACATTCCCGTGATGCACTTTGGTTTGTTTTTTCGTTTGCCCAAAGAGAAATTATTTTTATTTACTTTGAATATTTCTAACTTTTAAAGAAGACTGATTCTGCTGGTGTAAATAGGAGAAAGTCCATAACTTTCTAAGATAAATGATTTGTATGAAAAAAATATTGATACTGTAATTACAAAAAAATCGGACCAAGCAGCTTTAAATGTTACAGAAATGTGAGACATCTTTCATTAGGTATTAGAAAACTGTACTAAATTCTACAAAGATGTCAATCGATACAAAGCAATGTAATGAAAGTAATGAATACTAGTACTTAATTCCAGATGTTTACGTAAACCTGCGTTATTTTTGTTAAAGATAACGAAGGATTGACTACATTCAGCGTTTATTTGCAATTATCATACATGTCCCTCTATTCGCGGTGGTCCTTAAGACAGCAAAACCTATTTGAAAGCAGATATGTTGAAATACTTAAAGAACATGGGATTCCTTGAAGTGTGGTCACTCATAGAGTTCTATGCGATCTTACCATAGACATAACCGATTGACTGGGATGTAAACCTGTAATCCCACTGCTGTAAAGTCATATCTGGATCAGAGCTGCTTGATCGGTGTTGTGCAGATTCATTCAATTGGCCTTAATACGCCAATAATAGAGTTTTCATAGTTCTGAGAATCTACTACAAATCTCTGCAATTTAACATTCCATAATCATGATGGAAAGTCATGTTGTAAAAAAGAAAGAATATATTGATATTTCCTTCAGCTTTGTAATAAATCTATGAAATCTGTATAAATCATTCAACGAGACCGGGTCTAAATTGGCCTGCCCTAGATTTTTAAACGAAATTTCTTACATGAATTTCTACTGAAATAATTATCATTTTAAAACAAAAAAATCAGACATTTCAAACTTCTGCCCTAGGGATTTTTTCCTGTTCTACATATGAAGGTTATTGCTAGAAGATATCAAATGATCAAATAAATAAAAACTTTTACCTTCGGTTTGTTCCAGGGGTCTTACCAAAGTTTTATTTGTATGCCCAATTTCTCAGAAGTTATCTGATAATGGCTTATTTTTATTTGATAAAGGCGAAAATGGTGACCTTTATAGTGTTATTAAAATATTCAAACATATTTAAGTTATAAAAATATATACAAAACCACATATTTAGGCTTATACATACAAGTACATGGATACTGTCTTGAAATACATGTATTAAAGATATATTTAGTCGGGGCAAGAAAATGTGACAGAGGGCTAGGATTGCTGAATCCTCTTCACGTTTTCGACCCGAGCCCAAATATAGCTTATATTTCATGACATGTATGTTTAATCTACAATATAATATAAATTTTACGCCTCAAACGAGCTATTTTTAACAAACTGCGCTGAATATCTGCAGTTGAAATTATAACGCCATGGCGTCAACCAAGCAAAAAAAAAAAGAAGTGATGTCACAATGCAAATAAAACGCTGCGCGAAAGGGTGCGTACTCGAACTGTAATTGGCCTCGTTCAACATTTACAAACTCGTTCTGATCTCCGTTTCACGTATAAGCTTCTGCATAAATATTGCTTTTAAACTCTATATACTTTGTGATATAACCATCTTATAGTGAGTAAAAATTATTAAGGGGAGATATTTTTAATTCAAAATGTACGTACTTATAGGTTTTATGAACAACTTAGGGAGGCCTGGAAAGATGAATGCCGGGTAAAACTGTTTCACCAGGGGGCCGCCAAATTATTGATATTTCAACAAAAATGATGCTGACAGAGACCTTACTCTATAATAATACTCTCGGTTAATAACCAAACACCCAGGTGATTAAAAAAAGTTGTCGAACTTCGCACCTTCAACAAAGTCAAAATAATACACATGTGGTCCAATATGAAAACGTTACTTAAACTGACTTATTTATACCAAACAACTGACCAAAACTGTTGTCAAAGGATATAGAACCAATAAAAATGAGTTTTTATATCTTGTTTTGCATGAAAATTGCACACAAAAGTGCAGAATAATGTCGTTTTAATCGCTTAGAACCGCTGTAGAACTGCTCAGCTGCAGACCTAAGGAATCAAGCCTACCTACACATTATAATAATGTCAAACTTACAGACAGTGAGTTATTGTGAGGCTTATCTAAAAAAGATTTAATATTCTGAAAAAATATGAAAAGGGTTCATTGATGTCCACCATATAACCACTTTTTGAGGTTGAATTGTTGTTACATTAGCTTTCTCTTAAAATAGGGTACCCTATTTTATTAGCAGGCATGGGAACTATTATTAAAACAAGAAAAAATCCTGTGTCTATGGTGGCACATTGACATAATATTAATGTTAATTCAAAATAAAATGGGTTGAATGTGACAGACATCTCTTTACCGGTCCTGAGTTTGTTTTATTAAGTTCTCTAAGTATAAATTAAAGTGAATTCTTTTAAGAAGTGAGGCGAGGTACAAATATTGTCTTTCATGTAACTTTTACAGTGCTAAAATTGTTGTTTGCAATAATATTAGTTGTAGTGACTAATTGTTTGAATTTTTTGTAGCTCTCCTTGCGCATGCCAATTTCTGTAAGAACTAACTTTAGTTTTAAATGGAGTTCAGTATTTACATTAGATTGTACAATCTTGGTTCAAAAAAGGAAAATATATAGATGTCAAGAAAATGCTCCAAAAAAAACCCCCAGGATTCCAAATAAGAAAAAAATATTCTAACAGATGTTTTCGAAAGTTTGACCGTCAATATGTCAGTTTATATTTATTTCATCTCTTCATCTTTTGGTCTAAGGGCAAAATGTTGCTCATTCTGAAAGAGAGCTGGCATTCTGTTGACAAAGGAGATTACACCCTAATTCAAAAAACAGGGTTCCTTGTGAGGAGAACTCAATCATTTACCTCTTGTCTTACGCTGACAGATTGGAAATCTGCTTCTTACGAGAGTGTCTGCCTCCATGGTGGATTGGAGTTAATGTGGGTTTATTCATCGGGCTCGGAAATCAATATAAATTTTTAGAAAGCCGTTTTGTTCTTCGCAGCATCCTCCAATATTACCAGACTGTCAGAAGACCGTCAATTTAGATTACAGTAATCGTTCCTTCTCCCCGATAAGGACCTGATTATTTGTACAAAGATGAGCAATATATTTCTGCATATAAATAATAGATTGTATTGATTTATTCGAATGATGTTCACGATGTTGCATAACCAAGGTGTTATCAGATTAATAGAAGATTAGAAATTCCTCTGTATAATATTGCATTTGTTATGCGCAAACAGAATTAATATTGTTCTCAAAATCTTTAAAAATTACCGTGATTTGAATTGTCCAATTCATTATCAATGGCTTTTTTTTAACACAAAAAGGGGACTCGTCCTCTTTATAAGTCATTGAATCGCGTCAACTGTTTTTTTTTTTCTAAGATGGCTTTACTACCACCTACATGTATACTTTAACTGTTAAACATTTTTATTTTTCATAATCCACCTTAATGGCATCATGTAAACTATAATGTGTGCCCATGTCATTTCTAACTGCTGCACATAAAGTTTACAACTGCTCATGGATAATAATCAAGGTACTAAAAGTACTGTACGTTGTAACTAAAAATGGCGTCATAATAGGAAAATTGTATGTAACGAACATGAGTGTACATTTTTTTCAATGTACATTTAAAACGCCTATCCATTTTACGATCTGCTTAATCAATATGACGATAGAGAACGCTGGTTTGATCTAAACATCACACCTTCTAAAACATGCATGCACCCATATCAACCAGTCAGATAATATGCCCTTTGAACAATAGTCGTATGAAAAAAGCGAAGTTTTCAACTCACTGCTTTTGAAAATGAACCGTAAAATCTTTATTTTTAGAGAAATCAGATACAAGCATCGATATTTATCACATATTTTTTGAGACTTGCAGTATCTTCATATCAATTCAATTAACAATTTTCCCGACACCTTTTCACAGTTTAAACTCATCGACATATTATTTTTATGTCTTAATCTGGAGTGAGTCGAGCTAGAAACCCCACCTGTCTTAAGACAAGTTATGTGTAACTGTTTTTGAATGATTTGACGCAAATTGACATCATTTTGAATAAATCGTATTGTACTATCAAGCATATAGCCAGAAACTCTTGTAATTTGCGGGCTAATGCATATTAGCCATTTACATTGAAGTACACGGTAAATGTCTTACAAGATTTGTTTGACACACGGAAACATAATAGATTACACCAAATGAGTGACCGCCAGAAAGAAATGAAGAAAGATTGATTCGTTTTATTGAGCAAGCAACCCCTTAGATACGATGTAGTCACATTATTTTAACCACACATTGTTACTCATACAAGCCACCATGTGACCTCTTGACCGTCTCGTCGAAAAAAAATCATGCATTTATCAAGATATGATTGATCATTGGTGATTTTGTAGATTGAAATAAAAACATGTTATTACCCTTACCTTGTCAGATACATTCTAAATTTTGTGGTGTAACATTTTTACCGTCTTTTAAATTGGAAAAAATAAAATTTTATGTCCATAAAATGTTTTATATGCCAACGTTCTTCGTTGTATTAGCTGTTTAGTTTTTAAAATTGTTGAGTTCTGGATTATTGTTCAGTATCTGTTATCTTCGAGTTCTAAATTCCATCGGGATCGAACTTCCAGAAGCTACATGTAAAACTTTTGTCGTTTCAATCGCAACTTTTCGGGCCTTTCCGGCAAGCTCGGAAAAACACCTCGAGTGTATTACCCAGGCGGCCATGACAACCCCCCTTTTTATAAAACTTGATATAAATACAACACATTTTACGATCTGTTGAGATGTGAGCTAGACTTCATTAAAGTAAATGATATTCCCTAAAATACAACACAGAAGCGACTTATAAGGCTATCAAGCCGATACTTATTTTAATGGGAAGCGACTCCATTTTGTATAAAATTCTAACATCCGGTAATGTTAGGTGTTTTTCCGAGCTCTGCCGGAAAGGCCCGAGAAGCTGCGATTGTTGCCGTTGAAATCAGTTTTACCACGAGAAGTATTAAGAATTGTGAATATAAAATACATGTAAGTTTAAATGCATATTATAGGAAGTATAATTCTGTTTTACTTGGTTCTAACAATGGGCGAGTTCGATCATTAACTAGAGTTAAACCACGGTAGTAAGGCAAACTTATGGTGCGCATGTCTGTGTTCGAACGCACATTGGTCGATGTCTGGTTAAAAAGTATAAGATAGATGTTAATTGCTACTTATAATTTTACTGTTCACGAAAAAGGACGGACAATACCTTGTAAACACGTTAAATCATATGTGTGCGCGCTAAAATTTAACACATTGCATGCTGTGCTAATTAAAAAAAGCAATTTTTGGAGGTTTCGCTTTCCGCCGCCATCTTTAAACTACCTGACCAGAGACAGACCAGAGACTCTCCGTTGGTTGGACCACGGTTTCATTTAAGTCGGACTAAAGTGAGTTCGATCTCATTTTAGTCGAACTACGGCGACCGTGGTTTGTGATCGAACTCGCTCATTGATGAGGAGATTTTAATGTTTTAGTATGTTATTTTGTCCAGATATAAGGTGAAACTTATTCAATAACAAGCTATTAAGCAATGTGATTATGTTACTAGTATATCGTAAAAGTAAGTTATGTGGAATTAAAACATCAATGATGGAACCATTTTTTTTGCAATTTGAATTTTACTCAAGTCGTGAATTCGATACATTAAGCAAGCGTGCAATGTAGTTTGTACTTATAAAAATGTTAAATAAATGGGATTCTTCTTATGATGACAACAATGTTGGTAATTAAGATGGGTGGTTTTACGAGAACATTCAGATGTTCTTTTTCCCGTATAGCTATAGATCTGCAGCTAACAAGAAGATGATGCATATAGCAAATTTAGATATTTTGGGATTCTCCTTTTATTTATGCCCTTATTTCATAATTGTCTAAACTATATTCTTTTGCCTATCGCCACTCTAATTATAGTCATATATTATTTAAGTTGCGTGCATGGCGATTGCAACCCATCGTAAACCCGAACCAATACTTAGTGATTGTCTGACAAAAATTCTCCAGACAAATCAAAATGATTTGCAATATCTGTAACAATCTGCACAAAAGCATGTTTTTGAGCCCACGGACTCTCTGTTTGACAATCATCCCTCCAACCAATTGATCTATTATATGCGCAAATGATTTTCAGTCAAAATATAATCATAAAAGCATTTCGTTTTTCTTGTAAAAGGACTCTTCATAAACTTTAACGGCCACAATAAATCTGTTTTATCTGTTACGGCTAAACATGGCTGTGACCATTAGCTATCAAGCGGATAATAAGACTGATCCATTTCTTGTTTGAGACATTTCTGGGATTGGGTAATATCTTCATGTATGGTTTGTTGGTTTTCTTGACACCTGCATACTTTATAGCTGAGAGTTATGCAGCAAAAATGGTCTTTCGTTTTATTTTTTCGGGGGTGTGGTGGGGATGGTGTCTGTCGATCAATGCTCAAGGATCCACTTGACCCATTTTGTTACACGTGTAATTGAAACTGATCGACAAGCGTTTTCTGCATTATTTATGGTTCTTTATTTTTCATTATTTCATTGTTTGACAAATGTAAGAGCCAATAAATAAAAAAGACAATACTGCTTAAAAAAGAGGTCAGGAAAAAGTAAAATCATATCATGACTGACAGATGATTTATACAAACAGCTGAAACACAAAAAAAAACATGAAATTAACAGTAAAACTAGGCATATAATTTATAAAATTCCAACAATACATGCCACAAAACAATGAATGTATTTTCAGCTCTGGTGCTGACAATAGCAATGCATTACCTGCGCTGTTCTTTGGATATGCTCACAGCAGATTTGGCTGCTTGCTTCAATAGACCAAGGGATTTTTTCAAAGAAATTGCTAAGTAATATTGGTTAAACGGCCGCTCTAATGGTTACTGGTAATTCAAACTGACTACACCATCATCGCTGTACTTATATTATTTTATATCAGCAATATTTTTCATCAACATTAATAAAATGACAATCAGAACTCAAGTTTAACTCGGTCAAATAGCGATACCTATCTTTCGTCACCAGTAACAGTTTTTTATGAACCCTTCTTTTCGATTTAGGTGACTTTAAGGAAATAGTTCTTGGAAGTTATTGATATGTCTGGAGACATAGGTCTTAACACTTTAGCGGCCAGGGGTTATCTCTCAATAAAGTACCGCCAATTTTCCAAATTAACTCTCATAAAATAATTATTGATACCGGAGAAAAAGAACATTTTCGACTTATCACTTCATTCACTGATCACGTATTAGTCTGAATGCTGTCGATAAAGTATGAATTATTTTGCACTATTACATCAAATGCAAGTCACTGCCCTGTTTTTCTGGTCATGTACTGTCCTATATCGCGGTTTAATCGTGTCAGTGACACACATACATTGTAATTATAGAGAGGACACTCATTTTTTAATTAGTTAAGGATCTTTTGCTCAAATAATGCAAGTCATATTTATTATTAAACAAAAGGATAAGTGGGAATATTTTCTTTTAATTTTATTTCAAACGTGTAAACACTTAATGGTTGATTTTTTTAAAAATATTTTTTCGGCATTTGATCGAAGTAGATTTTTGATTCGAGTGTGATGATTTTGCTTTCGAGTAAAAAAAAAACCCAAGTGCGATGAATTAATGAAGCACACTGAGATCGAAATCTTTATAGCTATACCTCTATTATTATATGACACCCCTAATCAAAGTTTGATTATAGTTCCATTTAAAATCTGTATAATACATTATCCAATATAGCTTTTATAAAGGTTTTCTACTCAACATAACTCAAAATGCATATAATACTTGGAAATTATTGAAAATGTTAGTATGTTTTTTTTTTTAAATTTCCTCAGTTGACAAATCTAACCTGTTTGCACTCATAACCGCGTATCACCAAATTCCAGACTCCATTTTATTCATTAATCAAGACACATAGATTTTAATCAGTGAAGTTACAGATGAACTGTTGAGGGATTTTCATATCATCGTTACGTGCACCTGTTCCTTGAGTTCTTAACGATAGAGAGGTTAGTAGTAGCTGTGAGTATACTATTAATTACTAAAGGACTGATTACAATGGAAGTTTAGCAAGGTAATCCTCTTTTTAATGATATTTTAGGCTTTCGGAACACGCTGATTCTTTGTAGTTTCATTAGTCAGCCGAACTCTCTTTTTGTGATTAAAATACTTTACTTTGGAGTGAATGAACTTTGTTATTTACGTGTAAATACTCTATCCCCCATCCATTTTCAGATTTTGTTTTCTTTTAGTATATTTGATTTGTTTAATCAGATCTGTTGAGTTTTTTAGTTTCTAATATCGAAATTGACAAAGAAAACAGTTATCATAGCGAATAGCTAGTTTTAGAATCGTATCGGAGTTTACTTATCCTTCATAGAATTGTTGAGACCGATTGTTGACTGAGATTTGATTATCTAAAATCGTTAGCATTGTTAAGATTACATAATTTGGCAAGACACAATTATTACCGAAATGTTTCGCGGAACATCATTGGTAAACCGTCAAAACATTACTCATTTTGCATTGTGCATATCTCTTTGTTCACTGAATTGTGACAAAATCTTAATTTTGAGCCCTTCCGTGGTATTTGAGATTAGAATGAAGAGTTGTAGAGAGTGTGGTAAAATATAATATTGGAAAAATTGTATACGACGAAAATGTATACCGTATATATAATGCCCTAATTATAAAATCATTTTCTTATCTTATTTTCGCAGAAACGACACAGTCAGATTTATCAAATTATAAAAATTATTAAAACATAATAATAGGGTTGTATAAACTTTATTTAAAAAATCAAACAAAACACAAAAGTTAGCTTTTAAATACATGTATGCTCCTCACAGCTGGGCCTCTTTAACAAATCGATTTTGAATGTACATTGGCTCTCTCTCTCTCTCTCTCTCTCTCTCTCTCTCTCTCTCTCTCTCTCTCTCTCTCTCTCTCTCTGGCACATAGGTAACATCTTTAACATGAATCTGGTTAATTATCGTAACTTGGGTCTAAATCATACTGCGATAATTGTCCAGCACAATATGTTTTCTAATGGCTATTTTAACCAAAGACTTATGCTGATATGTAATTAACCATTTTCCCCTTTTGTTTCTTATTTTAGACAGTCCTATTTTTTATGCAGCTCCCTGATGATTCGTCCACATGCAGGGAAAAAAATATCAGAATGACTCGTGTGTTTGTTCATTTTGAGATACATTTTGCTGCCCAGTAATGATGTAGACATTTAGCCTAGTTATGTGGCCTAACACGATACTAGAACAAATATGTCATGTCAAATATGGATAACTGACACGTCTAAGTGTGATGAATATATATGATGAGACTTCTTGACGATGTATTGTTTTGCTACGAAATGTCAAATAAGCATTCGCCTCTTCTGTTCTTCTCATCTCGTTTCTCAATGAAAACCTGTATATGACTTGGCAGTTGTGTCTAAAAGACATTTTTCAATATTCTCGCTTTCTATCGATTTTGCAATAAATGAAGGTATCATTTGATTGTGTCATTTAGGTCACAAGTGTCAAAGTGCTTCATCATTTACAAAAGATAAAAAACCCCATTAAAACCCGTATGAATGGTCTGCAAGATGAAAAGGTTAGATTGATATGTCGGTTGTCATGCACAAGCTGTTATTAAGCCAACCTTAGGGATTTTTATTTTGGCAAAAGTTTGCGTGATATAAATAATCAAAGCTGGATTAATTACTATTTGTTGTCGCTCATCATATAGATAAAAGTATCTCTTAACATCACTCTTAACATGATTTCCACAAACAATCAAAGAGTTAGAAAATTGGACATGATGCAATCTACTGCAGATAATGCCAAGAGCAACTAAATGGTTTTGATGGTGACACATAAAATGACACAGATCACACTTTCATCACAAACACGATTAATAATGTCAATTTCGAAATGATGTACCAATCAAACCGCATCAAAGCAATAAACTAACGTCCATGCATCATGCAGCTCACTGAAAATATATACATGTGCCAACAGAACAGAATATACTATTTAAGTCAATTGATAACCTTATGCTTAAAGAGAAGCGTTGTGGTTCTAATAAATGCTTGCATATTTTTAATGACAACAACTGCATGAGTAGATTCACAAGCTTTATTTCTAAAACTTGTGGAGTTAGAGTGCATTATGTGTGCCAAATTTTCAGACTGCATTATGTCACGCTGTCTTTTATCAGTTTCGTAAAAGGTATGCCGTTAAATTCTAACAAATTAAAGAACAACAATAGATAAATCTTATCTTTGATAACTGAGCCCTATCGACTCTTCTTTTGTTTTTGCCTCTTATAAAGTGGGACCTATTTTTGAAACCATTTAATGTGTCTCCTGCTCCCTAAGGGTCGTCTAAGAAATGAAAACATTTTTTACTCTTATGTATCTATTTCAAAAACACTCTTATAAACCAGTTAAACTAATTGTTAAATTACATATAAAGAATATCTATCAATTACCAAGGATCATGCACTTAAAGACCTCTTATTAAACAACCTTTCTTCCATTGCTTAATAGTTATAAACAATAAAAGGAAAATTGATTAAGACATTAAATAAAAATTAATTTCAGGATTTTTATAGTATATTATAACAAATTTGCTCCTATTCTTTACCTCAACAAACCACTTTTCAGTAAAGACATTCTGCACGATTGTTCTCCAAAGATTTAAAGTACATCCATACTAAATTGTTGGTTTAAAATTCTTTAATTGAAAAAACATATCAATTTGTCATTGATTATCTTGATAATATGAAAAATGCAGCATCACTTTAAAAATATAAATAGCTGTACGTTTTCATTTTGTTTTACATTGTTAGACATTGATATTTTACTACAGTCATTAGATGTTAAAACAGTTTCTTAAAAAATAAAGAGGAAAATTATGTTCGACTTAATGAAGCCTATTGCTCCCCTTTTCAAATCTCCTATACAGGGATGACAAATAGTGTTACAGATTTGAAAAATTAAAAGTAAAAAAGTAAGTCGACAGCTTTTGATTTGCAAGATAATTTTTGACATTCTAATTTCTATTTATAGCGAACTAGCAAGAAGAAAAAAAGTTTCCTTGAAACAAAACATTTTCTACTATGTGTAACGACCGTAAACAAAAACATGGCACGAGCCATGTTTACATTTTAACAAAAGAATTGTGAGCTCTGTATCTTTCATATTACTCAACAACTGACATTTACAATGTTGCCTTTAAAAATACTCTGAAGGAGTACAACAACAACAAAAAATTAATTAATTTTCAGCTTTTCATTGAATCGTCACCTTGCCTCCTTAACATAAACATAGTTATACATATGTATAACGTATGTAGATATCTATGACAACGGGCCCTGTAGAATTCATGAATGTATGAAAAGACGCTTTAAGTATCATTACAAAGTGTTCTTGTTTCTGTATTCCTTTATCAGCTGTAGCGGAGATATTTGAACTTCTGGGGTGTATGCTGTATTATTTGACGAATCAATATTGTCATTTTATTTTCTCATCTTCAGGAGATATAACAGCCTCAAACCGACAAAAACTTTAAATTATCTCACTTTGAGAAAAATTCTTTACCACCACCCAACATCTGCGACCAACATTTTTTTTCTTTTAAAACTGATGAGCTTAAGGTTTTTAAACACTAATGATCAATACTTGCTTTTTATTTCTAACTCTTCTTAAAGGACAGTCACGTTTACAGTAATACACTGTTTCTCCATCTTTTTCTAAAGAAATGGATAGCATAAAAATAATCTGTTTTCATTACTTTGACATCATTACCATTTTTTATATAAATCACATCAAATATGGCAGGTACTCTTTCTTCCATTTACTTTGCATTATGTTTTATTTGTAATTAACGTGTGTTGTTGTGTGCATTTTCATTATCAGTAATTGCCTTCCACATTCTATATATAATGAAATTGGTTTGTCTTGGATTGATGTGATTACTTTTTGTACGATTTACACAATTTTGAATATTTTGGAACATATAATATTAATAAGTACACAACGTATAAAGTATCTCAAAATTTGTTTAAAGTAATGTTAGTGATCAAGAGTCATGAATGCCCCTGCCTATACATTAGTGTTAATTTGAACAAAGGCGAAATCAACTGTTCCCTTTTAAAAAATTGTCTGTAGATTTTGTTTAGTAAACAAAAAAGTTTATCATTTTATTCATAGAAAAACTGCCTGAATGATCGTAAAAACTGCTTCAGCAATTTTTGATACTTACATTCCAAGTACTTGTAAAACCATTGATCGCTTCCATGAAGTATGATGTACAACCAGACCAAGCAGCTTAAGATCAATTTATCAGTTCCTGTAGATATTATATAACGCTCTAAAAGTATGCCAATTTTAAAACGATTTAAGAAATTTTCATAGCTGCTTTAAATCGTTGTATAAATTGAATTCCCTATTGTTAAACTGCTTGTCTAGAATTATATTGCTTTTTTTAAAGTACATTTTACAAATTTTTATTAAATTCCTGCATAAACTATCTATAATCATTAAAACATTTTGTAATTGATTCAGAAAGTCAACATTTTTAATGCCATAAAGGACACACTAAAACGATACTTGATTTCGGAAACTGCACCTCAAACCAGTGAAATAAATTACACTTTGGCGCTGACATAATGATCCCGATAATTGTTCTAAATAGGTTACTGCGATTGCAAGCAAATGTAAGATAATAGTAACACAGGGGCACATGATTGATATTAAACAATGTATAATCTTTTGTAAATATTTTCTCATTTTCGATTGTTAACACAAGCTATAATGAAAACTACCACAAAATTCATGGGCTTTTTGTTATTTAGTTTTGCTTTTGAAATTGCATAACTGAGAATTGTTATCATTATTATAAAAACAGATGTTTAGCTTACCTGGACAAATTATCAAATGGGACTTAAGATCATTTAAATGAAAGCTGATCACATGTTTTATCCGTTTGTGTTTTCTCGATCCGAATATTTATTTCATGTTCCTTGTCCATAGCTAATGTCTTGAGCAAGTTTGATCCAATATTTCTGAAAATTACAAAATGTTAAATTGTATAAGCTTTCAATTTTGATCAAATGAGGTAGATAAGAGGGGTAAGTCGTATATAAAGAGGTGATACTAAGTAATAATAAAGAAACGGTATGTATCCAGGACTACATAGCTAGTATTAAATCATTTGCATAATTTTCCATTCACATACATATACACACAGGACGTTATTTCGTTAGTACATACCATTGTTAAGCAGGTAAGAACAAAACACGCCCGGCCAAGCATTCCTCTACGTTTCCAATTTACTGTCTTCTTATGATGCATAGCATGATCTAATTACAATCTTATGATGCAAAGCATGGTCTAATTACAATCTTGTGATGCATAGCATGGTCTAATTACAATATTATGATGCATAGCATGGTCTATTTACAATTTTCCTCTCAATCTGATACTATGGAAGTCATCAATTGTTCAGCAGTTGTAGCCGGTTTGTATTCTGTCACAATTATGTTTCAATTGCACTTTCAGACAATTTTTTAGATATTCAACATCGTAGTTCAGGTGTGCGATGTAGCCCAGTGGTCTCTTGATGATGATTATGTAACATGCTTATACATTAAAAGAGTATTTGATACATTTCCTCAAATTCCCAAAACCCGAAAATAAAGATTGATTATAAATAACATCTGTGTTGACTCTACTAGAAGTATTTATATTTCTTCTTTATTAAAAAATTGGAATATGTTTCATAGATATTACGTGACTGCATCGGAGAATATGAAACGATTATTTGAAGGCCAAACAAAACAATAATGCAGGCTGATAACGTCAAGCTGTTCAATAATTAATCTCAAATTGCAAGACCAAGTGAGAAACAGACATACAATATATTAATGATCACAACAAAAAAATAGAATAAAAATGAAGAAAAACAGACGCAGCTTCTGAAAAAATCAAGTCTTTACCTAAAACATCACTTTTTCCCTGTTCATAAGGTAAAAATAAGATGTTCTTTGTATAAATATTGTCGCTTTTCGGATTCATACATCCTTGATGTCTAGAAAAGTAAGTGCTACATGTACAACAAGAATTCAACATTACACTAAAAGAACGTATTAATTTATTCCATTGGAATCACTGGAAAATGAGCAAAAATGCTAGTATTTATGTCGGCTTAAGTTAATGATTCAAATAATGAGACAGTAATTAGACCAATAGACAGACAGACAAATCAACGACGATAAATTCGACGCCCTATTTTGTCATATATCGTTGTTTTCGGTAAACAGTTACACCATGATGTATGATAAATGCTCTAGGGTAATGTTAATGAACATTTCTATTCATTCATGTTGACTTTATGAGTAAAAACATCTACAAACAATGATGCTTTTACTTCCAAAAAAATACAAGAAACCAAGATTGATAAGCTGCAAGGATTATAAATATATCGGAAAAATTATTAACCTTGCAAAAAAAAAAAAAAGGATAGAACACTGTCAAAGATAATTAATTATGCCATTGCCAAGGTGGTATATTTGCACCCGCTTAAGATGCAGTTTCGTAAAAATCCATATATACCAAATGATAGACAATTGTCTAGAGAGTATATAAACACTTTTGTACTTAGTGTTTTCTCACTTTACCGGTGAAATATAAAAAAAAATTAATATCCCATAGGAAAATAAGAATTCTCATAGGAGATATGATTTTCCTATAGGAGAAAACATAGTTAAAAATCCTATGATTTTTTTTTAATCTAGAAATCTAAAAAAAAAATTACTGACAAACCTTTGGATATAAATCATATAATTTCACAAATAATGATATTTTGTTCATGCTGCAACCACCTTTTAACACCATCGGTGATATCAACTATATATATATATATATATATATATATATATATATATATATATATATATATATATATATATATATATGAGTACAAACTAGCTTAACGCTTCTCAATACTAACACTGCTTCGGTTTTTGTACATACAATTTGATGTTAGGTCTCACAAGTAAACAAAATTTGAGTATAAAAGCATCGAAACTTTAACAGAGACAGCAACCTTGCTTTTCAATGAAAGTGTTTACGAATTCAAGTAAATGTTACAATGCAGCAATGGACACATGGTTTTAAGGATTGTAGATGAAATGATTTATAATTACATGAACAAGCGATAGAAGATTCTTTCATTTTTTTACATCGCTTGTAGCAAAACATGTCACAAACAAAATTGGAATCCAAGCCAATCGATAGCAAAGTAAAATGAAAGATACCAAGCAGTATTAAATTAAAAATTATAATGAAAATAGTAACCGCAAAAACCTACCAAATTATCATACCGGGCTTATTGTGTTAAACATCTGTAAACAATGTTGCTTTTATTTTCAGACACAAAAAAAATCAAGATTGATATGCCGCAACGATTGTAAATATCTCAAAGAAATATACTTTTGCATCCCTAAGAAGAGATTTATAATAGACATTTCTTACTTCGGTAAATTCTTATTGAGTCATAATACCTTATGCCACGTACGTGTGACAAAAACCAGTATTTACCAAGTGTTGCCATTATGTTAATCAGAAACTTTTTAGAAACACACATTTAAGTATTAGATTTTGCTCTTTGAAAATTGAAAACACATAATGATTGTTTTTTATTCCATTATAATTTAATTAATTGCTTTCCAGATGGCAATTTGTCACATTACATTAAAGCGAGAGCGTACTTAAGTAGGACTTAAAAACATCCTACACTTAAGACAGAAAGCAAAAGTAATGCTGACTTAATTATTTTGCCTTATATATTTACGACATTGAAATATTTATGTTTTCATTTTATAATGTATTTGAAATAGATATCAGGATGCAGCATAAATGAAAAGTAGTTTGAGAGTTTTCCCTGTCGAAAATGCAAGATAATAGCTTCTTACTCAATACTCATTGAGATAAATATTCATAGTTTTCGCTGGTACCCTTTGCAAAGGAATTAACATCCCCAATAAAATTGTATAAAACCTTTCATTTAACATTATTAGAAGAAATTCAACGAAATTACATCTTAACAAATCTTCATAAAATTAAGAATCCCATTAAATTAGCAAAAGAAATATTAAAGATCAAATACTAAGTATATCAAATTGCGAGTAGTTCATTGTCTTAACGACAGAAGTAAACATTTTCAGAACAAATAAACCAATAAGCTTACAAAACAGTGTTATTGTGGATCAAGCCTGAGTGATAACTTAAAAGTCACATGATTACACAGGACCCCTGTCAACTTTTATTTACGACAATGTAAGGATATTTCAGATTAGATTATTCTCGCTTTATTCTGAACAACTTGCCAAAAAGAAATTGTAAAGTGACTAAAAAATGTTTATAGATAAGATACGGTCTTTAAAATTATTCACGAACATACGGTTTTAAGATTGATCATCATCAATGCATGTAAAAATTGCTTTCATAATGAACATAAAGGTAAAAAAAAAAACCATCAAAAATAAAAAAAATTCAACTATTGAACTAATATTCTCACGGAATACAGACAAATCATGCTGATGGCTCGATATGAATTTATGATCTCAGGTTTAACATTCGGTGCTTGATTATTGTTATACATGCATATTGCTGTTGCGTTTTACACTTGCTCCATCATTTAACGAACAAGGCACAGACAACGAGCTTTGTGCAATTTTATATCGCCATTAGCACACACATTTGTACTAGGGACATTTTTAAGTATGATGAATAGTATCAAAATATAATACATTTTGCTCAAATTATCCTAGCTCAGCAGGATTCTAGTAATAGTATAAGTTTGAAAATGTAATTAAGACTTACTTAAGCACGGTCTTATAACTCGCTACCTTTTATAATGCAAACCCAAGCCCAAGGCAATACAAGAAGTAATTCTTAGAGACATGATCTAAATACAATGTGCATTGAAGTATCACTGAATATCAAAAACGTCTGACAGGGATTCTGTCGTATTTCATCATAAAATGAAAATTTATTGATAAAAAGTATCAATTCAGAGACCTTTAAGGAAAACGGTGAGTGCAATTTCCTTCTCCTAATAATGGCCTTTGGTGATTTGTGACAGATTTTTTTATTCAAGAAGTTGTATAGGAACTAACAGATTTTTGGATGTAAAGCATATGCTTTCACAAATTATGAGATTTTTTTTAAATGTTTAACCCCTTTGTATATATAGTCGTATAAATGATGGTAGCCATTAGATGCAAACGAACGTATTGCATCATGGGTGATACCAACTACATATGAGAAGAACAATATAATATATTAGTTTCAAAACTAGCTAAGAACTTATCAGTGCTAACTTTGTACACATTAATTGATATGTTAGGTCATAATGAATACAACAAATATTCAGTGTAGAAGCATCTAAACTTAACCCAGACAGTGAACATGCTTCTTCATTACAGCTCCTCCGGGTTTAACTAAAACTTTAAATGCAGCATTTGACACATAATTTAAAGGATTTTACATGAAAAAAATTATAATTAGATGTGCAGGATAATGAAAAATTAATGTTCTCATTTCTTTTACATCAATTATAGAAAAAAAATGTCGGCCTGTTGATAATAAAAATAAAATGCCACACAGTTTTAAGTTAAGAATGAAAATACTTACAACAAAACCCATCGAAATTTGTTACTTAATGTATCCCGTGCCTATAATTTTTATATCATAACACGGTCAATATACGATCAAACATGTTAGTTAAAACAAAAATATCACCAGGTCACTGAAGTAACCATTAAATAGTACAATGTATATAGATACTCAAGATATCTCTTTGATTGCTTGTGACTGTGTTCAGTTGAGATTTGTTGCCAGCGTCGCTATGACAATGTTAATTCTACGACTAGAAACACGGTCGCTCATAGTTATAAGAAAGTCTTCTGGAAAAAGTGCGCTTTTACTTTGGCCAATGTTGATCATTTTACAGTAGTTTCAAGCTTTCCTTAAATCAGTATCTGAGATCACAAATAAAAAACGGTTTGTCATGTCTGAGGGAATGAAAGTATTCATTTTCATACTGAGATGATGCAACGCATCAAGGATATACAAATATTCTTAACCTGCTTTCTTGTTACTAATAAACAACTACTCAGGTTTTCAGATCAATTTTAAAAGATAAGTTTAAAATTTGTAATGCTCGTGATAACATAATGCATAGATAGCTATACACGTATTTAGTGCTAATTTTTACATTATTTCGAGGACAATTTTGTTAATTTGGGATTCTATATATCTTATTTTTTAAATAATGTACGTATACTAAAATAATCTTTGGTGATAGTAAATTATCTACAACTAATCTAAGGTTAATAAGATGGTTATCTTGAAAAACATGTTTACCGTTTATATCAGTTTTGATCTTATAAAAGTGTGTTAAAATCCGTGTGCACTAGTTTAAAAGGTTTATTACATGAAATAAGATGTTATTACAAGTAATAAGATATATTAGCCTTTCTGCTGCATGGATAAGACAAATATTTATGTCTTGACATTTTGATTTTAAGAAGTGATAATTGAAAGATATATTTTATTTTGAATTATAAATTGTTTTGTACATTCATTAGAATTTTACAATTGCTCTCTTGAACAAATCCTTCGTTGATTTTGAAATTCTATTAGTACTGATTTAAATCTATGATGAATGATGCTGAACTATGAGAAGCATCCACTGATTTCATGTAATATTTATGCAATAGAAACAGTTTTCCTATGTTGCTTTCCAGATTCACAAGGCCTAAAGTAAAATAATATTCATGTGTATTTTTCCAAGAGAGATGGATAAAGTGTCAGCAATAGTCATTTTTATTGAAACCAAGGTCATCTAATCATTATAAACAAGACGACTCCGACATTAGAGGCTTTAGACCACTCTGATCGGAACACAGTAAGGGCATTGGAGTGGCGTATTTATGGAGATCGTAACGCGGTTTTTCCTGTCATTATGATCCAGTGGTAATATTATTTTTTAGCATTAAGACATTTTTGTGCTATAAAACGTATTAAGAGAAATGATTGATTACGTCCGCTATTCAAAATCGCCTCTAAGAAAAAATGGTTCTGTATGAAAGTTTCTATCTATCGCTATCCAGATGACAAGTCTGTTGGACTTATTCAACTTGTTTTATGACAAAAATTATATTCTAACTCTTGTAAAATTATTATACAATTTTACAAGCATTCTCTTTTCAGTTTGTTCTTGATCCGATTTGATCGTTAAATTATGCAATGAAATCAGATACAGATTTCATAAGCGCATTCAAATATTACGTGTTGTCTACATTGTTTTGACGCAACTTCAAAAGTCAAATTTTATTTCATTTCAGGCATTATAAAGAATCTAAATACGCCTAAGATCGAATAGTTATTAAAAAAAGAAATAAGCCATAGTTATTTATTAAAACAAGATAGGGAGTCCTTTTGAAAAATCGATTTTTTTCAAAGCTGTATCGGATATGGATGACTATTTTCAATTCAATTCACCTAGCACTTTTCATTACGGGCGTTTTCATACAACGCATTATTATAGGTTTAAGTCTAACTTAGTATTCCAGAGGTAAGCGCTAATCTGGCTATAAAAGCTTTTCTTATGAATTGCAGTAAATTAACATTTTCCACTGAATGCAACATCATATTAATTACAAACCATTTTTACCATGTAATGACCGAAAACAAAACAAAAAATATAACGTTTAGTTTATTTATTGATGTGGTCTGTTACATGCATTTGGCCAATAGTGTCGGTTACTCGAGGACTGCCTTTTTGGATTTAATAGTAGTCTCTTGTTTTGTAACAGTTAGATCAGATAACGGGGCTATTTTTAGGGAGGGGATGACATGATTCTATCAATTCAATTTAAATTGAAAGATTGTACGGTTTGGAAAACAGTTTGTGAAACAAACATTAAGGGAGGGGCGGTAGGAGGGGGGGGGGGGCATCTTACTTTTATTTTCTTGAGAGGAAATGGGCCGTTTCAGTTATGTCTAAAATATACATGTAAATTAAGACGTCCAGATCTTTTTTGGTCCTAATCAGGTTCGTGGGAAATGTTGCATGTTAAACATTTGGTGTTTCGAACCGGAATTACAAAACAATTCTTTGAATATGACTCATTGTTTTGTTAGTATTTCTTCTCACGTTAAACATGAATTTAATATGAATCAATTTTATGGGAACATAATTGTTTATTAAACAACGAAAAACAGTCATACTGATTTAATTGATATTTCCTGTGTGGCTATATTATAGAATTCTTTAACGCTTTAAACGATGACAAAATATTTATATTGATAATCAATATTATATGACATGCACAAGAAAATTGATTGACATTGAAGACGTGAAACATAATAAATTCAATAACATGTACATACTGAAAAAAATCTTGCCTTAACTAGATTCAATTGATTTTGTTGTCGAACGAAAACTAATTCGTGACATTGCACAATAATGGCTTTACACATTACAAATATATATTATTTTAATCGTTTAGCTAACTTAATTATGGGGAAATCAGATCAAACTATGTAATACATCAGAAAGGAGAGCTCTCTTATAATTGACAATCTGTGTGGTCAGAATTATCCTTATGATTATTCAAAGTAGCTGGGTGGACGATAAGAAAAATTGAACATATTTCAGCTTTTAAAGGTGAATACTTCCTATATCTTGGCATACGGCTCTTCTTTTCTGGTATTAAAGGGGGGGGGGGGTAGTGGTTATATCTAAATTGAACATAATTATCTTCTCATCCACAGCGCATCTAGCGGGCAAAGATAGTTCATAGTAATAAGGAGTAACTAAAGTAAAGTAAACTTCAACCAAAATTGTGTACCATACTTCGGCGACCGCTGAGGCCATTGGGCTTTATATTTTACAAGAGATATTTCCAGTTCGGTCTAAAAGCATGTCATCGGATGCAAAAAATAAAAAAAAATTATATTACTTTTTTTGTTCTGGAGAATACAAAAATTCGAGCAAATGAACCAGTAGTCAATTGACATAATAGACAATGTTTGTGGAACACTCCATTTATTTGCGTTTTTTATTAGATTTGCCTGATTTGTCGTCTCAATTCTTGTCCAAGGATATAACTTGTCGGCATTGATTCTGACGTTAGTTTTCTTTTCAACCTATCCTAATTGTTATTTTGATAGTTATGTCTTGTAAAATTACACGAACCAGTGGTATTGCAGAATCCCAAGTCCGGAAAACAAGGAAAAGTACATTAATAAATAGAAAGCAAATTATAAATGACAATTCAAAAATACGAGTTCAAGAACATCCTTTTCAAAATTGTATTAGAAAATACAAAAAAACCAAAAAAAAACCCAAAAAACAAAAAAACAAAAAACCGAAAGAAAGAAAAGAAAAGTGAAAGATAACGATAAAACTATGGGCCTAAAAAATAATATCATTTCGACGATGTAGTATAATAGCATGCATTAGACAAAGAATGTTCTCTTTTTTCTTCAGGATTTAAAAGTGCCTCAATTTAACCGGAGAATCCCTTTTGTTGTGTTTCGTTACTAAGGAACTGAGTCATCCTCGACAAGACTCTGTGGACCGCCTCGCTCCGACAGGACTTTATTCCTGGAGACCGGGGTTTCAGATTGCTCGAGTCGTCGCCTGACTGGTACTAAGCTGACAGTTAATGAGCGCAATATCAACTGGGGAAGGAGAGGGAGGCTGTGTTATTGTACAGCAGACGGCGAGTATTAGGAGCGCCAAGTGCTTGATTGTATGGTAGAGAGCGGGGTCCGGGGTGATGGCTATAGAATGAACTTGGCACCAGGTAAGTTGATATATTCCGGTTTGCTTGTAATAATAGAAATTCTGTCATGCTAGAGAAAAGCCCAATAATCATTTTAATGTACATAACCGATATAAGATAATGTGGTAGACATGTTTATCACGAACAAAGATTTTTTTTTCTTATAAAAAGTTTCATTATACACGCACGAAGAATTAATAAAACTAAAATTTTCAAAAATGTATAAGGTTTTTTCATAACCTAAGTTTCTAAACCCAAAATCATTAAGAAAGTTACATTTTTAAAATTAAATTTAAAAGTTCCTCGTTATAATTTGGGAAATGTCATTTTATCAAATTTAGAGAACTAGCCCGTTGTTATATCGTTGATATAGATGTTATTTATAGTTTTTCTTTTCATAAAATTTATTTATCACAATTTAATGATATCTTATGAAATGATGAACCTAGAAATTCATTAGTTAACCTCGGAGTGATAATGAAAAATGACAATAACAAATTGTCAACCATTTTAAAAATCCACAAAATGAAAAACAAATTCAAAGCAGAGCAACACGGACCTCTAAAAAGATGGAGTAAGCATCCTCTGCTGACCGGTAAAAATTTTAAGTTAAATGTTTGATTACTTCTATCTTGGGCGACATGCATGCGATTTTCTAATGCAATTTACTACCATCTGTCAGAGATGCACAGTTTTGCATAAGTTTCTTTCTTTAGATGCATCATTTTATGCATTTGGCATGTAAAATCAATCGTGATGTCATCTAAATCAATAACGAAATCAAACACTCTAACCGTAGACCGTTCGTTTTATAAAAGGAATAGATTACAAGATACCAAGATATTATAATATTCAAATCATTCCGGAGATTCGAATCTATAAAGTTTTATTTTTAATCGGATCGTTATATTCTAATTTACATTACATAACACTAGTCACAGTGTGTCAAAGAAAAAAATGGGTTTTTTATCAACAAAAACAAAAACAAAAAACAAAAAAAAAAGAACTATAATCGGTGTGGTTCTCGTCCCTTGCTAGAGGGCTCTTATTCTCTGTGATCAATCATCGGCGCCCTGGCTCCACCGTCACCAAACTTTTTAAATCACTCAACTCGTTCAACAACTCAAATCCTTCAAAGAAGAACCTCATTAGTTGTTAGACCTTGTGTTCGAACCATCTGTATATGTTTATGCAATAAAATATGTTCAAACCATCCTTCAAAGAAAAGCGCATCAATTTGAGGTCAATACTCAGAGCTGATGCTGAGTATTGACATGAGGAGGGTTGGTGACGACAGGGGTCTGATCTATGTTTTAGTCTGTGTTTATGGGACTGCATAAGCCAATCACTCAGACCGGGCTAAATGCTTATGGTTGTGGTGATGGACATGTGCAAATTGTAACACGGACGTGAAATAAAGATGACTGCGCATCTAAATCCGGAGGTAATCTGTCGTGAAAAAGATGACTACCGTTCTAATGGATGAATTAGATGAATGTCTTCAGGCAAGACTGATATTCGCCTGAGATTGAAAATCCCCAAGTTGTTAATGAACTTTCGCGTAGAAAATTAGATGAGAAAAAGAAAAAGCAAGTTTTTTTTTACAGCTTAGACAAAAGCTTATATGACAAAGTTATTTCTTTAAGTTAAGATCAGACGACACGTTCCTCGAGCATCTTTTTTGTATCTCCTCGTTATAAAGAGTTCCAGTAAAATTATTATAATAAAAAATCGTCCTTAATTTGATTGATTTTTATATAAATAGATATATGCATAGATGGCCAAGTGGTTAGAGCGATGCATGGCTGCTCCCTGCTAGGAGCGCAGGTTTCATAGGTTGTGAGTTCAAGCCCCGGCCACGATGAAGCTCCAATGTAGTGAATTTTCCTGTGCTGTATATTTTTCATATCATCAATTTTGTATTTTCAGATAGAATATATAGGAGATTGCATACTCTAGTATTTTGTAGAAATGCCTGGTAACGTATCCCAATTTTTAGCAAGAAAGCTTGTCAAAGTAGTAGTAAACTATTAACAAATTCCTAGAAAAAGTTATCTAAAATTGAGGAACGTGTCGTTTGACCTTAAGGTCCTGAAAAGAGTTGATGATTTGAAGTTTCTAACTGTGTACAAGTTCATCAACAGCGTCAAGCAAAACATTAACGCTCTGAAACGGTAATTAAATGCCGTTAAGACTGAAACTTGTGGGTTTTATTTTCTTTTTAAAAAAAACCCAACAAACAAGCTTTTACCTAAGCAATCCTCTGTCGTACATTGTCATTATCGTTATGCGTTTTCATTATTTTGCTTTACAATTGAAATAAACTTTAAAAGGAATATGATAATGGGAGTTGTTAAGGAATCGCCAAGAGACCAAATTGAAAGCCTTTCAAAGATAATTAGGGTATTTGAGAACGTCACTTCAAAATTATTAAAGACAACAGAAATTCAAAAGACATTGAACTCTTTAGATTTTCCAAGTTTTCATGCTTTTAGAATTACTCTTCAAAATGTTTAATCAAATATAAAATACGGTGCATCTGGATCAAATATAAAACGAAAAATCCCTTATGTGGCTATATAGATTTTCCAAAAAAAAGAAGAGCTTTTGCAAAATGCTTTAACCATAAGCACTCTCAAAAACATACTGATAGCATTTCAACTTGGGATTGAAATGTTAAGTCATGCTCAAAATGAAAGACTCGATTCTCAAAGTAACATTGACAGCTAGATAATAAATCTTGATTGCTTAATTAAATGAAGTCCTTTAGGATTTTAAATAGAATAGGAAGTCTAACAGTGTACATTACTCTACAAAGAAAATATTATTTTATATATTATATAAATATATATATTATATAATATAATATGGTACTTTCATATTATCTACATGATATTCGTGTCTTTATCCCTTTAGTAGATGAGAATACGGTTAATAATCATAAATCTGATACATGTAGGAGTATTTCGTGAAATATGTGGCTTTATTTTCATATGACATGTTGAATGATCGTCATTCATCACGTAGTTAATGTCCACAGATATTTCGCTACAACCGTTACAAGACGGAAGCAGTCTTTAGATTAAAATGCGGATAAATCGCGCAAGAATTTCTGAACAAATCTCTAATGCTTCCGGAAAAAACAAATCGAATTATTCCGGTCATTGATTGGTTTTATGGATAGTTCTTCTCTTGTTTCCTAGATATGTTGATGATACGGGTAATTGGTCTACCTAGCAGCATTTCATTATTCTAAATGCAGTGTTATGGATAAATGTATTATGTAATGAAACGACGGGTTTTCTGTTCGACAGACAGATTGTTTCCATTGTTGTTTATGATTAAGAAACCATTTGTACGAAAGATGATACTTTCAAATATAAGTAGAATTGCGCATAGTTGGTTAAAAATTATTGAAAACGTTGTAAATTAATTTGTAGATGACAACTTTAAAACAACAACATCATAAGCCTACTTGTTTTAGAGCACATTAAAAAACAAGGTGTATTATTCCTCCATTGCCAATGTATTCTAAAAAGTCTTTTGCTACACTCTGTGCCTTCAGTATTAAACCAGGTGTTTAAGAAATCTTTCGTTGCTATCGTATTTCTTTCTTCTGTGCAGCAAGATCTATCTTGACAGTATGATTTCTTGCTATTGGAATGTGTCCTATATTTCTGTCGCTAGTTGTGTGGATCCATAAGTCAGTGTAACTCTACAATAACATGTATACTGATGATGTATTCCATTGCTGGAGCAAACCATTTGGATGGTGTTTTATCGGATACGCGACCTGTTTTTCCCCCTTTGACATAATAAGATATTAGTTTGGGATCCTGCTTGGAGGTTACCCTGGCAAGTATCAAACAATTTTCTATGGCTATAGTTTACACCTGGATAGGAATTCGAAATTCCTTGTCAATTTGATCTGATTCGATTGATTGATTGATTGTTTGAACTATTGATCGATTAATGGTATAATGATCATACTTGTGTCTAATGTTCGCAGAAATGAAATGCAGTTTGTGTATTTGTGATGATAATAGTTCAGCGTTTTAATTTCAGCATTATGATAAATAGTATTTATTCAATCAAGTTAGAAACAGACAAGGGTTACGGATAAGAATTGTAGGGAGCATGGATTAAAAACAGCTATGCAAGAAGGCTATTGAAACAAGCTCGGAAACAAAGATAAAGTTGTAAATCACGCTTTAGATGAAACGTTAAGTTATGACTGAATGTGTTCATTAAATCCATCTATTATCCTTTATCCTGTATAAATCAAACAACTTTCATTATAATGCCTAGATTTATGTTCTGTCGGCAAGGTATCAAAAAGATCCGGATTATTCAATGTCCTGACTTTCGTCGATTCGGATATGTTTTGGTGTAATTACAATCGCCGTATTGCTGTCGGTTTAATGTTATTGAGCCTGATAAAGAGGGAAACTTGCCATTTTATATCCTTACAACTCAGTATGCTATTAATTATAAATGGTAACTTCAGTGTACAAACACTGGGTGTTATTACACGGAAAACCGCTAGTACAATAATTTTCAAAGAAGTATACATCATTTTCCCGTCTTCAGTAAAGTTAGTAATCAAATTATCATTAGCCTTTGGCGTATTATTACGTTTTCATACAGATATTGTTCCTTATAACATCTCACATCAGGGATTCTAATCGTGTATTATAGGTGCTTGATAAACAACATTCTAGCTTAAAATGTAAGGAATTATACCTTTTTGAAGATTTTAAGGTTCTGATTGTGGATTTTCATAACCTCAGCTGATTAGCTCCGTACAATTTGACTTCTGAGAGAAGCTTAAGAAATTATTTCATACCATTTCCATCGTGAGATTTACGTTTCATTTTTATACAGCTTCATTTTATTAAATAGCTGTTGTTGCTTTGTGATTTGTGAGTAGTCTTGCATTTCAATTTTGAGATTACAAATCATACACGCTATTCCAGAACTAAATGATAATAGCTATACTACCAAGCCATGGTTACATTCTTTGCGCCAGTCTTATAGATCTGTGACGTGATAGAACATCGCCCAGAAAATATTGAATCACTTTTTTAGTGGATATATATATAAAAACCTTAAACTTTAGGAATAAACAATGATATTACCCCGAGTATAAATTTAAAAAAATGAGAAAAATAGTTTTTCTGTAACTGTTCCTCTCTAAATTTTTTATGAGTTTAATTTCGTATGCCTTTGGCTTAAGGGCATTTTATTCTATGAAGAATTTAATTATCCAACTGGATTTTTAATTCCTTAATACTAGTATTTGTTTTTCATTTCCCATCGGTATTGAAATTTCAACAGAAAGGATTTGAAATCAGGACGGAAATTCTGAATATCCTTCAGGAAAATTATTTTGAGCGGACTTTATTTTGATGATAGTAAATATCTCATCTGAAAGATGAGATACATAAATAAAACACGATGCTAGAAGCTCTCTATAGAATGGTCCATCATAGAATTATCACCGTGCATATTTCACCTTTCAATTATAACTTTATTTTGGACCGTTCGAACTGCACACGACGGATGCAGATCCAGACGAATTCTCTAGCACCGTAAAATCTACGAGGTCACAGAATTACAGGACTGATATTTTTGATATTTTGTAATTAGTGACTTGTGGCAGGTGCAAAAATCATCCTTGGCACCGGCGTGTACACACATGTAAATACCTGACATTGTTTGTTGCTTTCGTGTGAGATAATAAATTGATAAATATAAAATGGAACAGAAACCACGATCAGGACACTCACCTTACATTGGCTCAGAGACGATAAAATGTGCATATTATAAAAGCAGGTTATAATTGGATTTAGGTTATTAGCTTAAGGACGACCTCCATCCATTTACTTAATGGCATCACGTATTCGATTTGAAGAGAGATTCCTCTATAAAAGGCCATCATTAAATGACTTATTTAACCCCTCTGTGACCGCGTATTGCATTTGTTGGACAATATCTTGGATTTAAGACGCATCAGAGTCATTACACAATAATTGTTTCTTTTTATCTGTAATTCTAATCTTTGATACGAAGTGCGAGTAATTGACCATTCTATTGGGATGGGGACAACCTTCTTGAGTTTGATCGTTCTTTGATGTTAAAGGACGCATACAGGAATGCTAGTTGATGCAATAGTAATGCGGCAATTGAACCTCAACAAACCGAATTCAAAATGTCAATACATGCATTTCTCAAAATTTCTTGCTGTCTAGACTTGATAACAAATAATTATTGCCCGAGACAGCTAGCGTGAGCTTTTAATTACTTCTTCAGATAGAGGACATCACAAATTATCTGAAGAAGGGGAAGCAACAAAATCTTACAAATTGAAACACTTGTAATTATAAAACATTAGGAAACACAAATATCTCGTCCTTAGATCAACCCAAGTAAGGCTTTTGTTTGTTCTTTTGTTTATACGAAATATAAGGTACGTTATGCAAAATTAACTTTCATATGGGTAAATAATTGAGTTGAGGCAAAATAGTTTTGAATATTTGGGTCAATTGATTGCGACATTGTTGCAACATTAAACCAGCCAGGTGTTATGTAAGACCATACGATTTATAACACAATCTTAAAAAATTGATAAAGTTGACATAATTTTAAATATCCTGTAATGGATATGTGCATGTTAGCACATATGTGACAGGCAACACAAAATATTGTTGATCGAGGCTTGCTGTCTTATATACAGGGGCTTTGACTATTTCTTTTCATGCATTCTTATATACTTCGACTACTTATTTCTTTTCGTGCATCCTCACATACTTTATCTATTTCTTTTCGTGCATCCTCACATACTTTAACTATTTCTTTTCGTGCATCCTCACATACTTTATCTATTTCTTTTCGTGCATCCTCACATACTTTAACTATTTCTTTTCGTGCATCCTCACATACTTTACCTATTTCTTTTCGTGCATCCTCATATACTTTACCTATTTCTTTTCGTGCGTCCTCACATACTTGACCTATTTCGTGCGTCCTCACATACTTTAACTATTTCTTTTCGTGCATCCTCACATACTTTAACTATTTCTTTTCGTGCATCCTCAAATACTCTGATAACATATTTCTATCCCTTTTTATTTCCCGTGCATGCTTAGATTAGAATATAATTATACATGTACATATTTGTCTCGATATATATGTACAATATAGTATTCTATGCCAGATAAAAGCATAAACTCTGTGTCATTATCGTCGCCGTGCTATAATCATTAATATTACTGGAATAATTTTATTGACATTTTCTTGTCATTCATTAAACTTTTTTTTTAAATATTAAGTGAAAAATATGAAATAATATCGAGGCTTTTGTCCAATTAAGATATTAATGCTCTTTGAAAAAAAAAGATTGAAATATAAAATCTAACATATGGTGGGAGTTACTAACCCCCTCTCAACATTGACGAAATTTATTTTATATAATTTTAAGTAAGCTCGGTCTCTCAGCTTTATTGTCTAGTGATGTTATTTAAAATCTGATACTTATAGGATTTTTTTTCTTTTCCTTTTTTTTAATGAGGCCGGGGGGGGGGGGGGGAGTTCTTTCAAAGTTACAGTCATGTACTCAGAAGAGATTATCAATAAATGTCGTTAAAAATCCCTGCATATAGCATATTATAAAAAGCTTTTTTCATGCTCTACCACCAATAACCGGTAATTTGTCCTACAAAATAAAACAAACATTGGCGGTCGCACATAACACTGGTCATTGGAATAACCCATGACGGAAAACTTATGCGTGGGTTCCATTCCAAAATTTTTATTAAAATCAATATATCGACAGAGATTTATTGGCCTTCAAATGGTATTTTCCTTTTTGCAGGTATTGCAGAGTTCTGGTGGCTAACGGACGATTCCGATCTACTCAAGGGTCGTCTGCTGTTCAGATATTTCCCGCTGCGCTAAGCTACAAAGGGGATACAGTGGATGTTGAATAATTATGAAGTTCCGTTTCTTCTTTTTTCCTCCACTCATTATAGCTGTTTAATCAACGGACTATGAAATGGAACTTTATGGCTTTTTTCGTTAATTGTGTGGCTAAGACCCCTTGATTTTACTCTGGAGAGAAGTTCCCATCTTGTTAGCAGTATGATCACTCCGTTGTTACTCCTGTCGTGACGTGGGCATCCGAAATTCAATTGATTTGGATAACATTTCCATTTTGTGCAAAAATAGATTGGTTTTAAATTGGAATGATGAATTTGACGGGGAGTAACTATTCGAACACGACTATCAGCTCTGGGTCAGAAAGAGTACTTCCGCCAGGATACAGCACAGTACATTTGATACTGACCGTTACCATAGTGACCATCATCATCCTCATTATAGTAGGTGGAAATCTCCTAGTTGTGGTGGCCATTTATACGGATAAAAATTTGAAATCAAAACAGAACTGGTTCATAGCGTCGCTCGCTGTTGCGGATTGTCTGCTAGGTCTGATAATCATGCCGTTTAGTCTGACTAATGAAGTGATGGGGTACTGGTATTTCGGCTCTGTCTGGTGTGATTTATGGAAGGCCATTGATGTACTCCTGTGCACTGCTTCCATCCTCAGCATTTGCCTTATTAGTTTGGATAGATATTGGTGTATTACCAAAGCCTTGACGTATCCAAGACAACGAACTGCGACCCGTGCGGCGCTGATGATCGCCGCAGTCTGGATTCTGTCCCTAATTGTTTGTGTACCTCCACTGATAGGGTGGAAAAATCCTCTTCCGGTTAATGACTATCCGCTATGTTTACTCAGCAGTGAACTTGGATATATCATAAGTTCATGCATGGGATCATTCTACATACCTGGGGTTATCATGGTGATTGTGTATTATAAAATTTATAAAGCGGCGACAGAACGAGCAAGAAAACAAAGAGGGAACAATAATAAAAAGGCAAAGAAAGAGGACAGGACCGATAAAGAATTATACGGTCTACTGAAAAATACAGACACAAAGGAGAAACAGGAAACAGTCACAAACATGCCTACAAAGGTCAACAGTATGACCTTGACGGATGATGAAAGTACATGGCCGATATATCAGAAACAGGGGGTCAACAGGGAGGATTCGGGTCAGGAGCCGGAAACGGGTAATGGAACAATTGATGAGCAAGACATAGATTTAGATGAAGCGAACGAGAAAGAATCTACAAAATCTGATACCACAGGAACAACCAACTTAACGCCAAATCAAGAGGAAATCAAACACGCGGAGGTTTACGACGCCGTCAAAGACCTAGAGAGACATAAACGCAAACTCGCAAAAGCGCGGGAAAGGCGCGCCACCATTGTTTTAGGAATAGTGATGGCGGCTTTTATCGTCTGCTGGGCACCTTTTTTCACGTTGTATATAATCACGGCTTTGTGTAATTGTATCCCTGACATAGTGTTTGATGTCTGCTTTTGGGCCGGTTACTGTAACTCGGCCCTGAATCCAATAATCTATACTGTGTTCAATCGAGATTTCAGACATGCTTTTAAAAGAATCCTTTGTATTGGTCAAGCTCACCGTTGAATGAAAATGCTGTTGTAAAGGGTGGTGTAATTATGACATTAATGATTTGGATACCAAATGAAAAAACAAATATTGTTATTCTACTTCAAATCGTACTCATTATCACATTGCAAATATTAATGCTATTTGGACGAGCGTTCGTTAGTCTTATTTGCTCATTTCCCCTATAATTCAAATCCAAGAAATCTATAGTTGGAAAGATTGATAAAATCAAAGTCAGTTAACATGCAAGGCCCTAAAATAGATGGAACATAAAAGCATTAAAGTATGATATTTAAGCCTCCGATAGTATCCGTCAACAGTTCTAGAAATCTTTTTTTTCGTCGCTTTCATACCTTTTGTGACTTTTCTCACGTTATTTGATGAAGTTTCATATGTTTTGTTTGCATTGATATTAAATTGCGTAATGACTATCAAGAGGTTTCAAATTTTATGATTCGTGGCTCTGAAATATTGGTAATTTAATTCGTTACCATGCACCAAGACCATGAAGACGCCACAATTTAAGGTTGCCAGCTTTAGTTTTCATCGGGCATATTTTTGCGCAACCTAGTAAAATTATTTTTTTATAGAGTTAGGAGTTTTGCTGCTGATGTTTTTAACCAAAACCCCCAAATCAACAATTTTGAAATTTCTCGTTTTAAATCTAAAGAAGAACAAAAACCAAGTGTTACCAAAATGGTTGACTACTTTTACAGACACTAACGAGTATTTATTGTCGTTTAAGGCGTGATAATTACGCCAACCTCCTAGAAAGCAGGAAATGACAAAAAAAATCATCCGCCATATCTCTTCGGTTTAATGTAATTTAACGGAAAGTCAACAGGAAGGAGGACGAGGAGACAGATGTAATCATACTCTTATTATCTATGATTTATAGATATTTAAACTCACTTTTATTGAAATTTTCAATTCGTTATTTCTCTTATATCAACGGGTGCCATACTGTTTGTTCTACAGTTCTTGTCGTCAACACAGTCTTGTTATAATTCCTTTATTTATTACTCCCCCCCCCCCCCCCCCCCTTCCCCGTATCTTTCTCTTTCCCGTTTCAACCAAAAAAAAGGCACATAAAATATGGAAAAAATATCATTATGTCGGCTCTACTGAAAACTATTGTAGCAGATTATTCTGCGACAGCCGGAACTATTAACACTGTTAACCAGGTCAGTGATTGTGAGTAACAACGTGTCTGCAACACAGGACGTTGTGTCTGAATGTCAAAGTATAGCGTGTACCTTAAATAAAATTATTTCAAGCACGGGCGATAAATTCTGGGCATTTTTTCCTGTTTTAAGTGAAATATTACACCGGCAGAGAATCATTCAGATTGCATGGAAGACCAACGAGTAAATATGTCTCAAAGCATAGATGTATACACCCAAAGGACAATGGACTCACTGAGAAAAATTATGATAATTTAATCTTGGAAATTGTCCTGCGTATTCTCTGAAGCAGTGGCCGTTTTTCAAAAAAAAAAAAGAGCAAAGCCTTGTAGTTGATGAAAAATAATTTCCCATTGACTTCAGGGGATGACAGATTACTAATATTTCATGCCAGTTTGTCTTCGAATAGAATGGTAAATAATAAGCCAGATATCTTGTATACACACATGGAATAAAGATATTGCAATAAATAAAGCAAAAATGAATTAATTATTTAATGTACTTAAAACATTTTGTCATGTTTAAACCCATAATAAAAAATAAAACATATCAACCAAATTACAGATAAAAGCACCACCCAGGGAATAATTATATATTAATATGAGCAGCGGTAACTTTGGAAATTCAATTATTTACACTTCGGAAATGCAATATTAAATCGTTGGAATACTGAAGGGACTTTGATAAAGTTTACTTCAATGGCAGTAATCGATGATGTTTAATTTGAAAGGAGAACATATTCAGTCTGAAGCTAAAAACCCGATCCATTTCAATTTGAAAGCGACATAAAACTTATTGTTAAATGTTCTTAAATTTTCCCTATCGGTAATATAAAAAACTAGTGTGTGTCATATACCCTCTGGTAAGAAAAACAATTCTTCCAAGATTAAAGAACTAGTATTACTTTACGCAAATGTCGAGTGTAAAGACGAGCTATTGCAACACAAAACTGAAAGTCAGCAAGTTAAATGGACGCTGGAATGAATCTAAGTGAAAAAAAAACCTACCGAGAAACAAAACGGAACTAAACAAACTAAAAGATATATTCAACGAAAGCTTCATGTTTGAAAAGTGTAATTAATAGATGGCAAAGACATTTATGGCTTCATCATTAAAAAAAAAAAGTAATTGCACTGTTTAAAGTAATTAGCTACGACTGAAATGCACTCCACAAAAAAATTATTTTATTAAATTCCAATTCCATATCAACCTAAAATTAGCCGCAAATTTTCGAAAAGGAGAAAATGAAATAGTATAACGTTATAGAAAATTTGTTGATTAATATCGAGGTTAAATTACTTGTCCATTTTTATCCGAACTTCGGTAGAGCAGTATTGAAAACTTTTGCTTAGCGTATTTAATCGATGAGTTTTTTAGTGAACCTAGAGCGGAATTTGAATTGTGCATATGATTCTTAAAATCAGTATACAAAACACTGTATAAATTACATAACTATATTAAAAAATTTCTCTCTCTCTCTCTCTCTCTCTCTCTCTCTCTCTGATTAGGAATCGTTTTTTTCGCTTCTTAAAAGCAAGTCACGGTATCAATCAAGAAGGACAGAACCTGATCTTTTGAGTTGCATACCAATAGTCTAGAAAAGCTTGTAAATAAAGGACATTCCTCTCGAAAGTCCTTGTCTGGCTTAGATTTTAATCAATAATCCGCAAGAGAAGTAATGGTGTCAATACCTTTGATCCACAAAAAAAGTTTTTGTCGTTTAAGTGATGTCTTTTTACTACATGTTTTTTAAAGTCAAGACATATCAACGAATAGTCGATTATTCCACTATTCTTCATACAGACAGACGTTCGAATAACAATCTTTATGCGCGCGATGTTCGAAAAAAAAATTGAGATGATGCATGTATGTTGATAACTCTTGATCAGAAATAACGTAAAACGGTCTCCTAGCCCCAGCAATTATTATAGTTGCCGTCGGAACAAATATTTCCTCTGCCAGACTAATTAAACCCGTTTAACTCTGAAACAGTTTTTGGGGAACGAAACTGCTTGAAATGATTTGTTTTGAAGCAACATCGCTTGTTTTCATTTGTTCATTATCATTTGTCAGTTAAGCCTTATCATACTTACCTAATTAAACATGGTGATCTATAACCGATGTTGCAATTGTGTATCAGTATGTCCCATGTGTTTTTGATAAAATTCTTCTTCTTTTTAAGATTCTTTTTCACAAACTTTATACAAGCGTAATGCTAGAATAATAGAAAATAATTTGTAAAACGACATGACAATTTAACATTTTTTTCCATCAGAAACTTTTTAGAATCATTTTGCATCTATTTTATGTTTCAATTTTCTATGTTATTTGCTTTCTATCTAAAATGTTCGGTATGCTGCTTTCCCAACGGTGCACGCTCGTGGTTCATTTACAGTTTATAAATATATAAGTATGCATCTATTCAAACCCTGACCATCAAATAACTTTCGTCAATAGAAAAAAATCACGACAAATCTCTTAAAGAATTTGTCGTGACTAACAATAGTGTCGAAATAGAGCTCTCTGTAGCATTTTAGTGGAGTATTTGTCATCAAAGCAATTTACTCTGTAAAAGAAATACTTATATTGGCATCAATTAAGACTTTGCTCCAGAAAAGACATATTCAAGATACAGGCACGTAGCATCGTTTTTGAAAGTGGGGGGGGGGGGGGCAGACTCATCCAAAAAATCTTGACAAGCTAAAAAAAAAAAAAAGAGGAAAATTTAGTTTCCCAAAATCTTCAAAATCCTAATCCGTGGGGGGAGGGGAGGGGGGGGGCTGGCGTAGTACATGTATATAACTTCAATTTCACTCCTCGTTTCCTTATTTTCATATCAATATTCTACATACTCCCCAAAAAGTGGGGTGCCAACTCCATGATAATTCAATTTTTTAAATGTAAATTTGTTGCTGCGAGAAAAAGTGGGGGGGGGGGGCAAAAAAATAATAATAAAAAACAAAGAAACAAAATTTTATCAAACAAGTTATCAATATTGTTTACATGCAGTTATGTTTTCGCTCTCATATAAAAATTTCAACATCCCAGTGCAACTTCCGTTGCAACATGAACAGAATGCATCCCACACATTGCCTGAAAGCAATGGCGTAATGGAAATCGGAAGGGCTTAACGTAAGGCCTCATTACATCTTTATTAGACCTACTCTGTGTAATTAGTAAAACTTCACTTAAAATGGAACACATTTATTAATAACTAGTCGACGACCTAGTTCCTCTGTGAAGACTGGTCCAGGAGGATCCGAGAGGAATTAGAACTCTCCGAAGATCAACTACAGTGTAGATAATATAGTCATATATTGAACAGTTTACAATAATATTGCGTTAAATGTATGCAGTGTATTATGTAAAATTGTTATCATAATGGTTGATGTCAAAACTGATGATATATAAGAACTGAGAGAGAGAGAGAGAGAGAGAGAGAGAGAGAGAGAGAGAGAGAGAGAGAGAGAGATGACAAGAATGTTAGTATTTCTTCTGATATATGGTTTCAAAATCGCCAGAATTGCACGAACTACAATTAAATCACAAAAATATACTCATGAATCTCTTTCATTCATCTACAGCCCTCTCTTAGGGTCGGTGTTTCTCTGAAATTTGCATGTAAAATAACTCTATGGAGCATTGTACTAGCTGTCCTATCTAACTTAATAATCCAAACTAGAGGTTATCTGGGCGATGATTTGAAGAAGGTCCCGTCGCCAATTCGACCTTTTGGTTTCTATGCATAGAAAAAAAGAAGAAAACTTGGGAGTAGAGCGCGCCAACAAGAGACATTGCACTGGACAGGCGGCCGCCCATCTCTGATACAGTCTATATAGGCTCTCAAGAAACATTCTACAAAGGAATTACTATTAATGGGATTATCAAAATGCATATTGTTCATACAGAACTTCATCAAAAGAAGCAACAGAGTACCAGTATAATTATTTGAACCCAGACACTGACCAACTGTATACCATTACTGCAATATGTATTTGTTTCCCGGTGATAACTTCTCGACATAACCTTTATCGTGGAAGGAATTTTAAAGTATTTTGTATAGCCAAAAAAGGGGGTTATAAATATATAAATATTTAACTGCTTAGAGTCGTGGGTTTCTTATAAATTCGTTTGTTATGATGTTTGAATAGTGAAATACAGGATCGAGGTATGAAAATAAATAATTGCATTTTCAAGCAATTATCGCATGTTTTAGAGCAGAAGCGATAAAACAACGTACGTTGATAAAAATGCACTACATACAGCAATGGATCTGTTGACATTGGATGTGAGGTGCGTTCGCGTTCTCGCATCTTGGTCGTTTATTTCGCGAGATGTTGCTTTCATTTGCATTTCAACCTTCAAACCTTTTACCAGAATAATAAATTTACAAGGTAAAATCATATTGTGCAATGTACAGAATGTATAGAATTGAAAATGTTGCCAAATAAAAAAAGGTTTAATTTAATCATATGGCATATTTGAATTTTTCGATACATGCAACTTAGAAAACCTTCGCACTGGCATAATTATCTGGCAAATTGTAAAAGGCGGGTCTGCTGACCAGTCAAAATTTGAAATACCTTCAGATCGAGTTTGGGGATTTCGATTTGCCGTAAACCATGGTTTTTTTCGCGTATGAGAATGTTTTGGTTGTTGACACGAATATTTTAGTCGACAAATGATTAGTATTATGACTATTTATGGAGCGACGCGCACGTGCATGTTTATCTACATAAAACGCAAAAAAAGTACGTCCACGTGAATAAAAAATTAGTTTACAGTATTTGCATTATAATAATGAAAGGGTTGATACAAAGCTAGACGCATAAATAAACAACGATCTGAAAAAATCGAGATACATTTTTTTTAAGATTTGCAGGACTGAACACTTTTCAACATAGAGGAGATTGTCAAGTTTTGATTTTTCGGGTCCTCGATCAAACCCCGAGTTAGTTTTCAGATTATGCTACTTGTTCACGTTAACTTTATAGGGTTTTAGGTTGACATAATTATTTCGCAGAAAGATCCAGAGGTTCAAGGCTGTTTTTATCCAGACACCAGATCTCTCGAGTCTTCATTACAGAAAAAAATGTTCATATGGCGGTCTTTCATCCTAACACTATGGTATTAAAGTCAGGGTGTGTGATGTTCCACATTTGTCTCCACGGACTTAGTTTCCCTTGGATGTGTAACGTGTCATTAACTTACTAATGGCATTCGGTGACGTGCAGGAATCAACTTCACAAAAATCAGCGCACTTTTTTATTATATAAGTTATTTAAGGTGGCATTATACTTTGTTTTGTGAGCCATAATAAACAGTGTGTACATAATTATGTTTTAAATAATTTAAGACGGAAACGATCTCCCAAGGTTCCAAAAACCTACAGATGTGATGACAATGCTCAAGAACTATGACTTCACGGCGTTTTTTTTTTTTATCTGGCAGGGCTTGTTTCGTACAAACAAGATAATGGGTTATTACAGAGCAAACCTTAAAGTAATAAATCCGCATAATGACAGCCAAAAATCAATATTTAGGACTTATTAAACAATGCTTATTTGCTTCTATCTTTCATCAACTATCAAATACAGAGTGAAACTAGCTACGTGAGTGGATTTATCTATACAAGATTTCAGTTTGATCGTACTACCACCCCCCCCCCCTTTCGTGAGTCTATAAAAATTTGGAATGAAAATATGAAAATGAAGAGTGAAAATGAAGTTATATACTACCCCCCCCCCCCCTCCGGATTAGGATTTTGAAATTTTGGAAAGTCCTTTTTTTTTTTGCTTGTCAAGATTTTTTGGATGAGTCTGCCCCCTCCCTCCCCCCCCCCCCCCTTCAAAAACGATGCTACGTGTCTTTTTCACTATGACCTGGTGGAAATCACAAAAAGTAGAATTTTTTTTTGTACAATTTAATCAAAATGTACGTTATAAAAAAAACCCACATCAGCACCCACAGGGATCGCTGCACATCAATAGATTTTCCCAGTGTACTTTTATTTGGCTAGGCTCAAGCTCTGGTCGGCTCAAGGCGTCACGAGTACAACTATTTGAACACTGCCAGCGCCCATCTTCCACACGGGTGGGAGATATTGCTGCCATCCATATTCCCATGGACACATCCTCCCCTTGGTACTCGTGCAAATAATCAGCGTTTTTCGCTATCCATTCATGTACATTTCTATTTACTACATTTCCAGAACCACAAGCAAAAGCAGGGTACACATCAGCAGAATATACAAAATCAGCCCATTTTCCAAATTTCTGTACCAGCCACTGTTTTCTGAAGTTTCCCCACCATATAAAGATATTGTCATTTCTCTCATCCAACTCTGATAAAGACGTGTGAACTAAATCCGTATTTACAAAACAATCATCGTCAGTTTTTAGAACAAATCTTGAATATGTGTTTTTAAACAGCCATTTGTGAAATAGTAATAATTTTTTAGGTAAATTTCTGTATATGTCAACTGTGTCTACAAACAATATGTCTTTGTAAGAGTCTTTCTCTTCTCTAAGATGCTGGCGGACAAGATTGTTTCTTTCTTTCCATTCCATGTTAAGTTTATCTGTCATTTTCCTGTGTTCAAGGTGACCAGTATCTTTTATTTCTAGCCACATGGTAGGGAGAACCATGTCATTCTGTTTAATTTCATTTTGATAATGTAAAATTCCTCCAAAATTATTTAACTTTGTGAGCACACCCAAGTCTGAGAGACAGTGATTCAATCTTAAGTTTTCAATCTCTAAAATATATTCATAATTTCTGTGCAAGATGATATGAGGAATGGGTTGAAAAACACAATCCTCAACAATTATTCCCGAATCCAATTTAGAAAACTTGACATGTGCAATAACAGTTTCAGTCCAGGCTTCTAGAATATGAACTGATAGTTCTGGTTCATATTTGAGCAACTTTGTCACAACACCAAGTCTCTTTACATGTACGTCCAACATTACTTTTATATTTAGCTTATCTACAATAGTTCCACCAATTTTCCCCATCTTCAAATCTGCAGGTGGTGTAACAATGGTAAGTAGGTTGTTTTGAAGTCTTAGCAAGTTTTCCTTCTGCACTCGACTCTCATCACATCCAAACTGATCTATTCGGTTGTCAGGATGAATTTGACAATCTTGATTACCAATAATAAACCATGCCTTTATGTTATTCCCGGTCTTTGTTTTCCATGACTTTCTTATTGCATCTCTGTACTGGAAATTTTCTGGTGCTGATAATATACCTATCGCTAATGTTAAGTTCTCTTTGGCATACTCTTGTAAAGATGGTTGTATGCTTTTCAAAAGGAAGTGAATAGTGACTGAAGTTATCACACCACACACAAATAACCACAAAGAATGCCAAGCTGTCATTTGGAGGTTCAAGTACAAGCTATAAATGTTTCATTTACTGTTGCAAAAATGACCACCAGTGGTGTCCACATCCTGAAAAAAAAAAATTAAGCATTTTAAAATTGTACGAGTACAATTGTTTAATACAGGTAATTATGAGATTCAGATGAGTTACATTCACAATATTATTAAAGAGATGAAGCCTACTCTTGGGGCTAAACTGCATGTGAAAAAGAACCTTTATCTATAGATACTATAATCTTAAAATTAATACATTTGGTGTGGGTGATATTTCTCGGAAAAAAAGTTTTTTAACAAGTTGTGAAAATGTTACTATTCTTGTATATATTTGCAAGTCATTTAGCGATGTACTTGATTTACATGTAGCAGAAGCAGCATTCAAATTAAAATGCTTAATAGAATACACAGCCGTATGTAATATATTTACAGTAAATAAATGTAAAATTATTACATTCAAATATAATGATAACAGAGGAACTTTATAGTTAAAAGATGGTTTAATATTAAAATCCGAGGGAAGAAATCTGCAAAATGTACAGTATTTTGACTGACTGCAGCCCAAAATTCTTAACATAATTAACAACTGAAATTTAGACAATATAATTGCAAGTGTCAACATATTCTATATCTAACTTTACAAAGGAATTCCAGGTGTACAGCATTGATTGAAGAAAACAAGGGTTCTATTTAAAGGAGCCTTGACACGATTTGTGCTAAAAAATTTCAATATTTACTTTTTGATTCTGAATGTCTAGAGTAGAATGAAGAATATAATATTAAATATTATTGAAATGGTAAATTCCTTTGACTTACATTATTTGTAAACAACTATAAGCCTAGAGCTTTGTTTACATATCCATGAAGTCTTTCTTCTGTACCTCGATTGTAACTTGACTTTAACATTCATATTTTGGTAAGCCATAATCAAAATCATTTTATACATTAAAAAATTAATTTTGATCTCAAATCATGTCTAGGTCCCTTTACCTAAAACTTCTGTGACATAAGTTGGTGCCACTATTATAACATGTTAAGTGATAATTCTGTGTGATTGGTGACAACATCATCCAGCCACACCAGCTGCACTGCACATCCCAAAAATTCTATTATCAATAATTTCAACATTATTCTCTGACACTCTTCACATTGAAGGTTCACTGTAAAATGACCAGTGCGATCATCAGAGGAGAAATCCATAAATATGTTGTTTTTGATACTACCGGGTATATATAATGACTGATCAGACCGAGATTTAATCCCAACCCCCTAACCTCTAGACAGGTACACAAACCATTGATCTATCTGGTACCTGTATTCAAACCAGTCTGACCACATACAGGTATCCCCCCCCCTAACTAAATGATCTTTGCTCTCAAAAATCAATATCCTATACTTTTGATTATTGTCGATCCGGTCAGACTATTTGTTTATGAAAAACTAAAGATATAAACACTGATGGATGGAATAATGAATATCAAAATAGGAGTGAGTTCTCTGACATCATCTCGGTGCGGAGCATTACAGGCGTCCAACCAGTTCACGCCTGGTACCATTTCTCACCAGTGCCAGGCACATAGCATCGAATCTTGACCCAAATAAAAAAAAAAAAAGAAGTAAAAAAAAAGAAAGGAAGGTCACTTTCCAAACTCCTGAAAATCCTAATCCATGGGTATTTAAGAAAATTATTTGCTGCACAAAAAAGTGGGGGGGGGGGCTGGCCCACCCTCATGCTACGTGCCTGAGTGCATTGTTATGTCATTTTATCAACACATAAAATAATGTATGAAAAATTATGTAACATTCCACTAGTGAGAAATAGTATTCGGCGAGAACTGGTCGGCAGCCAGTACAGAATCTACATTTCTGTTGTCGTTTTCTCTCCATTCCTGTGTGACGGTCAGACCGGTTCAAATACTGGCGCCAGATAGCTCAATTGGTAGAACAACTGACTAGAGATTCAGGGGCTCGAGTTCGAATCCAAGTCTGGTCCGTCGTGATTTCTCCCATTCCGTTACACCCGAATCTATGCGTAGTGAAAAAATATACCTGGATTTAATTATGTGGAGTGAGTCTTTAAAGTTGTAGAGCCGGTTTAACATTTTTCATATTCGTTGTTTAAAGATAAATCACAATTTTAAAAATCATTATAATCATATAATCATGTAGGAAATTGAAGACGAACGCTAAATTTTAAAATTGAACCGTTTTTTAAAATTCCGGATATTGAATTTGAAATAAACTGATATTGATAAAATATCTTGATTGAATTATTATATGATAGCCACACGTATGATATTAGATATAAACGATAACCACATACGAAATTACTACTATTATCTTTTTTATAGAGTTTTTGAAAACTGATTAGAAATCTTTTGTGTCTGTGAGGTAGAAAAAGACTGTGTGGCGCAAGAACTGAATTCTTCACTACATTGGTCTGTTTGGAAAAAAGGCTAAGCCGATGAGGCTCTTATGACTGAGAAAAAATTCTGAAATAAAGACAAAATGCTGGTTTTGGTAATTTAAGATACAAGCAAATGAGATCGTTGATAATTTGATGAAATGGACGAGGAAGAAGATGAAATTTGGGACTATAAATCCATTAAAAGGGTCAAACGAAATGGATGTCAACGGGCAAAACCTCCCTCAAAAGACGAGAGTTATCAGACCAGCACTTCATCAAACAAGGTGAATATTTTAAATTAAATTCAAATCTTTTGTGTTTTTAACTTATCACAACTTATACCCAAATGGAAACAATACCAGGTCCAGTACAATCACTAGATTTAGCTGCGTAGCTTGATTTACCTACATAGCTTTATTTACCTACCTGAAGTAGGTTTATTTAGCTACCTTTATACAATTTTGCATTTTATGTAAAACAGACAAAAAGTCGCAAGGAACTGTCAATCTATATTTGTACTGTGTAGTTTTATAAAAGCAACCCAGAGCAAAAATAGTTAAAACATCGCTGCGTTTTAGCAGTTTTAAGGAAAACGTGCATTTCTATTGTTTGATTAACTGTATGACACCTTGTGGGCGATGAGGCATGGATAATTGTGATTGCTTCATATTGTGCTGAATTATTACTATCAATCATCATGTTAACCAGAACTGTTCTTCTTTGTTTTCCCATTTAGAAAATAGCTGTTTGGTAACACATAAACAGTTATACATAGCCCCAAAACTTTTAAAACTTTGACTGCATTTGCGCAAAAGGAGAAACAGTTTTGAGAGTGATTTTTTTATGAATTGTTTTCAGATCAGTTCAAAGTTGAAAATTGCTGCTGCACCTTAGTGCGACTTTTGAGACAGATGTCCATTTAAGACAAAAGTATGATTGAGTAGCTAAATAAACCTACTCCAGGTAGGTAAATAAAGCTATGTAGGTAAATCAAGCTACGTAGCTAAATCTAGTGATTGTACTGGACCTGAATACATCAATTTATAAAGACTGATCGAAACAATCTGTCCAGCAATCCGAGATTCCTCTGACTCTAACCCCCTCTTTTATGTTGTGACGTGCGGGGGAGAGACTCTCCCCCGCACGTCACAATATAAAAGCGGGGGTTAGAGTCGGAGGAATCTCGGATTATCTGTCCAGTAACTAAGTAAGTAACGAAGTTTGCATACTGTGTTACATTAAATGTATTGATAAATATATTTTGTCAAAAGAAGAAGAAAACCACCAAAATGAAGAAGAATAGGAAAACCCCAGAGAATAAGGAAAAAGCTGTATGTAATTTGTCTAAGACCAGCCATACCCCAGAGAAACCGAAGGGAGTTTGTCCAAATTGCCAGGTGCCCCTAGCTTATTTAGGGATACTGTCCCCCTCCTGGCATGTCACAGAATGCATAGAATCAGGTTCACAACCTTCTGTAGGTATGGCGTTTTACTATAACTTGTCATTAAGATATAATTCTTTTTTATTTAAACACTTTTAATATAAATAACATTCATAACATGAAGTATAATTAGCACGTTTACTAGGTCGAAAAATAAAATTACATTGTTTATAAATATCAAAATAACAGTTCAATTAAAATCCTTATTAGAATGCCCAGACGGGATGTCCTGCACGAACACGATAGAGGGCCATTACAGACAGTTTTCTCACTATGCACTTGCTTTGGCTAGATCTACAAACAATAAAGAATTAACAGGTAGCATTGGTAAGAGCTACATGTACTACTGAGTTTTGAATAATTACAGTATAAAATAAATTAGCTAGGATTTATCATTAACATATCTTGATCGCAAATGTATTTAAATATGTACATGTATCATATGATTGTCAAATAATAAAGAAAGGCATTAAGGTCTGACATCAAATTATTGTTGTCAATTGACAAACTGTGCATGCAGGAATATGAACATTTAGGTTCAATTAAGTTGCAATACAAATAAACAATTACTGTCCTATATGTATTTTACATTTTTATCATAGAGGAAAACAGGTCTGCAAAAATTTCCAGAAAGGAATTAAGATTTCCTGATGAGGACACCCAAGGCTTGAGCATGATGACATCAAATATAAAAACAGAAGCAGCAATGGATCCAGATCCAGGCCATGTATCTGATGCAGAGAGCGAGGACCTGCTGAGTCAGCGAAGCTTGTCAGACATTTTGGATGCAGCTCAGAGTGACAGTGACATAGATAAAGTGTCCTCAGACGGCGAGTCAGACAGTAATGACAAAGATTGGCTGGGGCTTGGCCTGGAGCCAGGAGAGGATGCAGACAGTAAATTGTCACAGGATGGAAGGAAAATGAAAGCAGGGTTTTCCTCAGAGGAAGATGAGATGGAAGAACTGAAGAAGTTGGGAGTGGATGATATTTTTAATGATGATGATTCTACTTTGTGTTTTTCTTCTCAGGAAGAATCAGCTGGTGTTGACTCAAGTTGTGAATTGAAGGGTAAAAAGCGGACTACATTAACTGTGAAGAATTCATTGTCTTCAAGATTAAAGAGATCACCAGATAAGCATTCCAAATATGATCAAATCAAAGCTCATCCAGAGGATATGGTTGATGAAAAAGATATTTGTAGCCAAGGGGCAAGTAATGGGCAAAATCCAGAAAGTCTTAAAGGTAACACAGATATTAAGGAAGTACATGTACATTGTATTTCTGACTCTGATTCAGACTTTCAAGACTTTGAAGATTCAGTTTCTTTGTCACAGAAAGCTAGATGGGCTAAGATGTTCACACCTCAGAAGTGTTCACAAAGCTCAGGAAGTTCCCAGAATAACTTAGGAAGAAAAAGTTTGTCACAGAAATCTACCTCTTCCAACAGATCTTCTGCAAGAAAACGAAAAAGTTTGCCAGCAAACTTAACCTCTCCTCAAAAATCATCAGAGAAAAAGACAGCTTTACCTCCAAAAGCCAACTCAGGGAAGAAAAGAAAAAACTGTGTGAATGCAGAAGAAAACTTGTCAAATACCACAGTTAGATCTGAATCCATGGCGAAACACCAAATAGATATGACAACTGAACTTAAAAATAAGAATAAGCAGACATCTTTAACTTCGTTTTTCAATGGAAAAAGCATAAAGTCCTCAGGAATACAACAAAAAGAAGAAAGTTCATCAAGAACCATGTCAACCACAAACATGGATGGGGATAACAGCAATAAAACTTATGAAAAAGTGACAAATAAATCGAATAGAACTGCTCTGAATGAAGTTACAAATAAAGTCAAAGGTTCAAAGAGGAATTCACTTGTTCCACAAGTGGAAGGTGTAAGTGTTTTAAAGAGGAGTCCTAGAATGCATGACAGTGGTCCATCTACTGAGGGCAGAAGCCAATGTTCTGATATTACAGCAAGTCATTCAACAAAATCTTGCAAAGGCATAGACCCTTCTCTCAGTAAATCCACAAACTTATGTACTGGTACATCAGCTGATGACAAAATGGCTTCTACAAAGTCTACTAAACCTAATGCAATGGAGTTCCTAATGTCAAAGCAAAAGAAACCCAAGTCTGAACCATTGGAAAAGTCTGTGAGTGTGGCATCAATTTCAGAACTGACCATCCCCACAGCAGAGAAACAACAGGAAAATGCCAACCGCTACCAAAAGAGAAGTTGTCCTTTCTACAAGAAAATTCCAGGTATGATGGAATGTATGGTAATGTAATGTAACCTTTCTCAATAACTTGTAGATATTACATACATGTACTAGTAGTCATTAAAGAGCTTGATTCTGAATATGTCAGACACAGCTGATATTTCTTTTTAAGTGATGTGTAGCATTATTCCTAAAGATATTTGGTTTTTCAGATACCGGGTTCACAGTGGATGCCTTCAGTTATGGCGTGATTCCGGGATGCACCGGGTACATTCTGTCTCATTTCCATTATGATCATTACACCGGCATGACAAAGTCCTTCTCTCAGCCAATTTACTGCAGCAAAGTGAGCCTATTCTTGTTATTTTACTTATACTTTAAACCATCTTTGTTGTCATGTTTCTAACAGATGGGATATTCTATTAAAAGTGCAAAGTACATGTGTTAAAACAACAAATTTTACAGAGTTTAGGTTGCATTGTAAATTAAAAGGGAATACATGTATGTATTTACAATTTCGTACCATATGTTATTAAAGCTAACGTAAGGACAATTTTTGCTAGCATATATATTCCAATCAAGCCTTTTATGAGGATCTTATCTCATGTTCATTAATGTTGTTCATATATTAATTTTTGCTGGTAGAATGTTATTTTCCATTCTTTTTCAAAGATCACTGCAAACTTGGTTATTTCTAAAATCAAAGTCAAGGAGTCCTTTGTGCACACCCTGCCTCTGAATAAGGCGACAGTTGTGAACGGCGTGGAGCTTACTTTTCTGGAGGCCAACCAGTGAGTGTATATAGAAAGAACTATCGGTATAGAACCATTTTAGCAAGAGCTTGGACTTTGGGTAGTTGTGTCAAACCGCAATGTGATGTAGGCCTCTCTATTTCATTGCTAGCCACTCAGCAATGGCTCTTTGAAATCAACAAGATTTGTCTTGCTTTTGAGCTAAGACTATGCAATCGGGGCATATTTCGTTTTAACCAGTGTCATTTTTACCTCGTTTTGATGAAGAGACAATTACGTCCAACCGAAAGTCCAAGGTCTTGTTAAAATGTTTCTTTGTATCAAAATAATGACCAGCGATGACAGAAACCCAAATTATTGATCAAGCCAGAGTCATTTTGTTGAAATAGGGTTAATTCTCATCAGCAAGTTTGATCCATGGCTGTATTCATAGTAATATGCTGATGCACAGGAAAGAAAAACAGGTTATATCTGCCATGTATTTGAAAACATGTTTTGCAAATACTGGATTTTTGTGATCGGCTTCAGCCGATCACAGTTGTGTCCATATGAGGCATCCGGCAAATTTTACTATCTGTGCACGCATTGCGCTTTGCACTGTTCTATTTTGCATTTGCCTTGAAAGTAATTCAATTATACAGTTACATGCATAATGATTCAAATCACGTTTTTCTTCACGTATGCATAAGAATATTAATCGGAAGTATAATTCGCCTACTAAAAGAAAAGCTTATCCATGCATTGCAATTTTGGAAATAAACAAATCAGTGCTGTATATCTTATTTATCATGTTTAATGCGTGTACCGTAATGCTTTTGCATTACATTAACATAGTTGACCAATGATATAACATGCCGATCATTCATTTAAAAGGAATACTTGTTAAAATCTAATTTCGATAGTTGTCTGGGTCTACAGTTGAGTTTGTTACTCATTTAAACAAAACTAAAGTTTTGCCCTACTATTAGTAAGGATTTAATGTAATGTAAATAATTATACTAAATATGTTCATGTTTTGATTCAAGCTGCCCTGGATCAGTGCTGATCCTGTTCAAACTAAGGGATGGAAGGGCCTTCCTACACACGGGGGATTTCCGAGCTGACCCCAGCATGGAAAAGTACCCTGCTCTGACGGGAGTTAGGATATCACAGCTCTACTTAGATACCACGTAATTTACCTTTGTTTATCATCATCATAAGCTGGATTGTGTTGTTTTGCTTAATATTTGATTAAGTTGTATTACTATTGTGTTTACACTATACTCTCTGTTGGAATATAAGTCAGAATATATGTACTGTAAAATGCTGTAAATTCATTGTGAAAGATTTTGAGCAATAGAGTGATATTTGAAAGATTTTATTTAGTGCATTTTATGTTTACATGAATCTATTCATATACTTGTATGTTCATGCAAGACATTTAGATTTTAACCTGATTGAGTAGAGCATTTACTCTGCTAAAAATGCTTAATAGAACAAACAATCAAATTATAGTACATTTACAATAATAACTGGTAATTTTGATGTTTTTCTTCAGATACTGTAATCCAACCTACGCCTTCCCTCCCCAGAGTGAGGTGATTGACTTCACTGTTAACCTGGTACGACGGGAGCTCCAGAGAAATCCCAGAACCCTCATCGTGTGTGGTTCCTACACCATTGGCAAGGAGAGGATATTCATAGGTACAGACAGTTTTCATATGACATTTTTTTTTTGCTCAAAGTTATACATGTATTTCCTGTGTATCTAATCTTGCAGTCAAACTGGTGAATTTTCCTCTCTGAGCAATGACTATTTCCAAACAAGTTTTACAGAAATATTCACCATTCCAATTATGAATTAAAGGGGTTTAACAAATGTTTATACCGTAAGTCAGGGGAAAAAAATTATCAAAATAACGCTTGCTAAATTTTCAATTTATTGAAATTTATATATATATTGTAAAGTGAAAACTATTTAGATTGTTGACCATTAACATGAGTTTGGATTTTATAGAATTGCAGTCATTCATTTATGAACATTATATGTATTGCAAGGTACTTCTTTGCATATACAGTGTACTGTATACTTAAAGTATAATTGTATAAAAAAGTATTTTCTTTATTGATACTTCTTGAGTCATACTGGTTACTGTTACATTTTCTATTATTATACTTTCATGTTAAATACTGAAATCTGATTGGTTTAGACGCAGTTGGCAATCCGTTTTATTACCCTCAGTATTAGCAACACACTTGGCAACGGGTAACACAACGAATTGTTACATGCGCGTTAATTATGCGCGTACGGTTCGTCGTAGAATTCACTTCATTTCTATATAAAAGCAGTAAAATTTTCTTTAAAAATAAGACATTCAGTATAATAAAATAAATAGTGCCTGTTTGGGAGGATAACAGTTGAAATTGACACCCCTCAAAAACCATTGTCAACCTCCGCTTTGCGTCGGTTGACAATGGTTTCCTCGGGGTGTCAATTTCAACTGTTACCCTCCCAAACAGGCACTATTTATATAATGTCAATCAGGAATGTTTACATAAAAGCAGTCTATTCCAGTTGTATTTACTAGTTACTGGTTCAGACTATATCTGACCCCCCAAACTGATGTTGTTCAATATTTGTCTCGTCTAGCTATTGCTGATGCCCTTGGTTGTAAGATTTGTGTGATGCGGGACAAGAAGAACGTCCTTGATTGCTTGGAGGATATCTGCCTCAGAGAGAGAATTTGTCTGAATTTTAACGACTCTTGTCTCCATGTTTTACCCATGAACAAACTCAATCCTAAGGTCTGTATCCTCATCTGTCCCATACTCTATTATCTTCAAGTTTTGTCTCAAGAGTTTAACAAATGTATGAAAATAGGTTCATGAACAGTGACTCAAGTTTGAATTGATTACATTTACCCAGTAACCAATTTTTTAGTTATGACCGATTTGTTTTACACATAATAAACATCATTATTAATTTGACATTATTTACATGTTTCTGTAATGAACCTTATTAATTTTTCCAATATAATTTTAGATAAAAAATGTTGCTTGCCATAGAATAAATATTAATTATGAAACAAAAATTTGATTTGATTATTTCAATGCATAAGGATGACAATTATTGATAATGTTTTACATTCTGTTTCAATTTTTTGTTTGGTTTTGTTTCTGTTTGGTGGTTTTTTTATCTATTTTTACTTTCTTTTTTGAAGGCTCTCCTGGAGCATTCTGGGAAGCTGAAACCATCCTATGGTAATATCCTGGCGATAGAACCCACTGGCTGGACCTTCAGCAAGGTCAGCTCTCTGCAGGAAATACGACCCAAGTACAACAGGGATGGAGTCAAGATCTATGGTAAAAACAACTTTGTCTTGTAAAACAACAGTGAATTAAACTTCCTATCTTGCAGAAAAAGTTAATAATTAAACTTCCTAACTTGCTGAAAAAGTTGGTAAAAACAGAAAAATCAAAGAGAACGGCTGTTTATTAAAGCACTTGATTTATAATGGTACTGATATACTTGTTTTGTGAGGGACATGTACCATGATAAGTGAAGTTATCTTCTCTTAGTTACCATGTGTTGTACAGTAAGACTTTATATAAATGTAGTTTATGCTGTACACTGTCTAAATATTTTATACAATGTAATGAATTCCTCCATGTTTATCAATTCCTCAATGTAAATGTATATGTAATGTCTGGAAGTAGTGTATTGTAGAATTCTTTTTATAGAGTACTCTCTCTTAGAGCCAGATATTTTTAAGTGTTTTCCATACACATTGGTCCATCCAGTATGACTGTAAAAATTATTATTGACTTTGAAATGTTTGAGTTGAATGCTTAACTCACCTTTGAATAAATATTACATCAATGAAAACGTTTAGCTCAATAGTTATTCTTGATACATGTGCTCAGATTTAATAAATGAGTCTTCAATTTCTAGTTTTTTCGTGCATCAAATTTTAAAAGCACTAATTTAATTTGTACCAGGTATATGATTATGTGACATGCAACTGCAAATGTTATTTTTTTTGAGTCAGTTGATAATACTTCTATTTGAACTACATGATCATGTCTTAGTGAAATTTATTTCCGGTATTTAATGTTATGAATCCAACAGTGATGGACTTTGTTTTATTTTATGCATACTGGTATTGGTATAATTAAATACATGAACATCTGTTATAATATCTAGGTATTCCATACTCTGAACACAGCAGTTACCTGGAGCTTCAGAGATTTGTACAGTTTGTTAAGCCAGGTAAAATCATCCCGACTGTCAACGTGGGCAACCCTGCCAGCCGAGCCAAGATGAACCAAATCTTTGAGGAATGGGGGCGAGGAACAAGCAAGGTCCAAAAGAAGAACAATCAAACCTCCATTAGTTCATGGGCATGTCATTGATGGCTGTATTAAATTAGTAAATGTTTGGGGTAATTTATATCTCAGGCATAAAGTTGATGAATTTTTCTACTCTGTTTTTTATCTTTGATATTAAGTTACCAATTGTGCCTTTGGTGAATATTATACAATTAATGCTCAGTCTTTCTTACTTCAAGTATTGCTACAGTTGTGTCATTTGTAAAAATGCAATTTTGATCAGGCAATGCATGCAAATGTTTTGTTATTAATTTATTTATTATACACTTTATTTATTTAATAAAAAGTCATTGAAAATTATCTGGCTTTTATATGATATTTACTCATTTAGTATAAAGAAATTATTTAAATGATCGTAAAACATTTGATATAAGTGTGCAGTGTAGTTTGTAGAAATAACCTAGTTTTCTACAAATGTTTTTAAAATTTTAAAACATGTTACATTTTGGACCAAAGCCCCAGTCACACAACTACGAGGTTCCAAATCTGTATTTTAAAGTCTGTTATTATTCCCCACACGACATGTTGCAAGGGGTATTAAGTTTTTGACTCATCATTCAGTCGTCACAAACTGCTGCACGCATTATTTCCTGAAACTTTGTAGGTATTTGGGACGTGCAATCAAGAAATTCCCGTTCCATTATTTTTCTAGGAATTTCAGTTCTTTTTAACATAGAATTATGGTCATATATTAGATAGCGTAATGAACAGTTGGTAAGCACAACTCCTCTTAAGGACACACGAGACGTTCCTCAATTTAATATAATTTTCTTTGATATATTAATCTTTATTCATTAACATTCAAACCTGTTAATTCCCAAAAATTCAGGGTACATTTCCAGGCTCTTTTCGGAGCTAAAATATTTAGAATTTTCCTTAAAATAGCATGCAAAATGCATTTGAATGCTTATAAATAAGGTTGTATTATATATATTCAATTGAACACTTTATATATAAAATAGTATCATATAACATAAAAATATATGGAATTACTTAATGGAAATCTTCACATTGTGGAGATAGGAAAAATTAGAAAAAATGGAAGATACGTCGCGTCTGACCTTAATCCCCTGCACGGATATTCGAGAGACTTTGTAGGTACATGTATTTGGGACAAAGTGTGTTAAATGTGCATATTACCAAGAAAACCCGATTACACTATTTTGCTTGAAATTTTGGACCCTTTGAACTTTGAAGGTTGGTCATATGTATTACATTAAAAGTTTAGACTTTATCAAGTTAAAACTAATCTGTAAGCACTGCACGGAATTTTCATAAAACTTTGTAGGTATCAAACAAAAAAAAAACCTTATTCCCAAAATCATGAATGAAAAGTATACCTATAACTCTAAAAAAATATCTTACCTATCCCCAAATCATTAAAATTCCTAATCCGTGGAAGGGAGGGGGGGGGGGGTGTACCTTTGACTCCAATTTTTAAATACCATTATTAATATTTCAATCTTTTTAAGGTAAAGAAGATGGGCGAATAAGGCGTGTAAACTGCCTATATGGAGATAGATTAGTTACTTTAAAATTATTCTTTCCAAATTATTGAAAACAATGTATATTTACCATAACATCGATTTAGAAACTTTATATATATGTTAAATATTTGGAATAGGTTGATTTAAAATGGAGTATGCGTGTCAAAACCTTTAAATAGTGTCATTTTTAGAACTTCAATGCCTTTTCTTTTATAGAGTGGGTCTGGGCTCCATATTTTTGTCATAGTCTATTTAAGGTTTAAAGGACATCAAACCGATTTCAATCAACAAAAATGTGGAGAAATGACCCACTATACTTTAAAAATGTCATTTTGTATCCCAACAATTGAACGTTTTAGAGAAATACTAAAAGTCCCTCGATTCGTGGTTTAAGTTGCATTTAGCATTTAACAAGGAAGTTTGTTGTAACTGAAATGGCTCAGTGGTTCGAGCACCAGACAATAGGTAACAATATAGCGCTAGGGTTTTTTTTCTTATCGTTTGTTAAAATATTCAAAACTGAATATAGTTAGAAATTGTCCTTTTGTAAACTTGTAATATAACATCATCCAGTATATTTAGTTGGAAAAAAAAATTGAAATTATTTTTTACGACAAAACCAAATGGGCATTTGCGCTATCTTGTTTCCCCATCTTCTTTAGGAACAATTATGTTTGCTGCGAGAAAAAGTGTGTGTGTGTGTGGGGGGTGGGGGGGTCTGGGCTGGCCCTCTCTGACACTATGTGCCTAATGGCTAGGTCAACCTTTGCAGAAAAAAAATAGGTCGGGGTGAGGGGGCTAAGCCCCCCCCCCCCCCGCCGACGCCTATAGGTATTAAGGACACAATGTGTAGATATGCAAATTTTGAGGTAATTTAGATCACATTATTTTTGTGGGAATTTCCGCCCTTTGAATTTAGAATTTTGTGAAAAAATTATAGATGTGGGGGCTGTGCATACACGTATTTGCAGAAAGATTCGATCTGATGATATTTTTTTGTGTACTACTATTAAATTCTTTTGTGTATGACAATGCGTATTCTGCCATTGATTATGTGAGGCACTGCCATGTACTGGTTGTCAGGAGCGTGTTTATCACTGTATATTTACATTTTCCAGTGTCTTCGCCTGTGATAACACTACGTATCGATTTTGTACTATATAACCCATAATACAAATGACGCCAAATCGAGGCGCCAGCGGGGTTTGCTTATATATCATTTAAATATATAATGGTACGATGGCTTAAAATTATATAAATATAAGTAATAAGGAATCATTCTTTGAATATTATGAGATGATAATTTCGGTCGGGGTGTGATCAAATCTATCATAAAGCCCTTCGGGCTTTATTGGATTTGATCACGCCCCGACCGAAATTATCACCTCATAATACTCAAAGAATGATTCCTTATTCCTTATATATGTATGTGAGCTTACTCACTTTTACTTTCATTTTATACAGGTTTTAATATTTCCTTGTGATATTTTTCCAATAATAAAATAGACCATCTTGAAGTAATGGGTGTTTACCAAATGCTCTTGTATGCTTTTATCCTGTGTGTTCCTTTCCCACCCACCCCGGCGATTAAGAATAAGCTTTTCCAATTATAGGGTCATTATCAAAATATGCAGCCTTTTGCGTCAGTGTCAATTTAAAGGGGGAAAAATAATGTTCTGGGGAATATATACAGTACCATTGGATTTTAGAAACTTAAACCCATATTGTTGAACAAATAAATCGACAATTTTACTGCTTAAAGTATAAAAAAAAATATTATTTGTTATGAGATTTCAGTGAATTTATGTTGTCATTAAATTTTTCCAACATCTTTAACCTACAATATCTTCAATAATATTGATGTTTTATTCCAAAAATCGCCGTTAATTTTCAAAACAACATTCATATTTTAATTTCTGCTATGCTCCTTAACAAGTTCTCTTTTAAAAACAATGAATTTGATGAGATATATGCTTGTACAAAAAATTTTTGTCATTGGTGTTACAAGGCAAATTATATAAAAATATCTTAAAATACATCAAGTAAATAATATTGTACTACAGTTGGAATCCCCCAGATCATAGTGACATCATTCCCTGCTACTAAAAAGATAAATGTATCAGTGATGACATCATTGTGATAGAAAATATGGCAGAAAATGTTAGTATGCTCCGAAAAATACAATGTAAACTGTGTCAGTGGGATAACGTGCTATTTAAGGTTTTCTATTATGAAAGAACAAAAAAGTTTTTCACATGAAATTGTTGTTACACCACTGAAAAAACTGTTACACCACATGACATTATTTAATTATTTTACTTTTTCTTCCATTTTATTTATATTTTGAGCATTTTGAACAATTGTTATTTATCAATTTTACAAGTTAGACGCTGTCACAATAAAGAAAGCTTGACTATTTAATTGCAATTGTGTTTTCTTAATCTGGAAAATGAGACCTGTTACACCATTGACATTATTTGAAACACCATTGACATTTTGTATGATCTAATTATGTTTTACCCATTTAAATACTTCATTAAAAGATAAAAGTAAAAACAAATTTATTCTAATAAAGAAATGAAATTATCCACATCATATTTTTATTAAAAAATCAAATTTTTTAATGACTTATAGTGTACAATAATATATGTTATTCCACTGACATTTCACATTCCCTATTATGTTATACTAAAATCTTTCAAATACTTAAAGGTAACAATTGCGAGCTGAGCTTCAAAAAACATATATAGACAAAGAGGAAGTGTATATGCATTGTATGCATATATTTTGGAGAAAATTGGAGAAAATTCAATTTTATTATCCAAAGTGTATGATTGATATGAGCTGGTATAGTATTGAAGATGTTGTTTGTGAGATTGATGAGCCGAAGAAAGTTCGAACTCGGTACAACGTGGATAAAAGTGTGTGGATGCCAATAGTAAAAAATATAACATCAAAGAATGAGTGAATTCATGTAAAAAAACATCTACATGCCATTTTTGTGTCAGTCGTGTAACACTGATTATAAGTGGTGTAACAGTGTGTCTATCTTCAGATTATGAAAGAAGAAGGCACGAAAACTTTTATTCAAGATCAAATTTATCATGTTTTAAATGCAATCAAAAATAGAAATTAGTTTATTTTACAAAATTTAACATGCTTATCTCTTATTTATTATCGCTAGGTCAGTGGTGTAACTTTTAGTCAGTGGTAAAACATAATAATCAGTGATGTCACGTGTACATTTTTCTCCAAATAAAATTAACTGACAATGATTCATGTATATTTGAAAACACCAGTGCATTTACAATAATGTCTTTTTTATGCTCCATTAAAAGAAAAATCCAGTTATGTTCTTTTTAATGCTCAAATTAAAAATTTGTTGAGTAACATCAAGACTTTGTCTCAAATGTTATGTTGGTCACTATGTAAATGTGTCAAATATTTTCTGTTATCTAATTCTAATAACTTTAAATGAAGTTTTTTGATATAAACTTTATGTCCATCATTTTAAAAGAAGTATTTTATTTTATTTAAGAATTTTTTCCTATACTATATGCCTGTTACACCACTGACAAAATTTTCACAGTTCATTTAATTTTAGTCTAATTATCAACCAAATGGTAGATTCCAATGTTTGCAAATTTTTAGATGTTATACTTCATTGTTTGTTAAATGTGTTTTTTGCAATCAAAGTAATTTTTTCACCAATAATTTTCTCATGTTTTACATATTTTAAAAGTCTGCATATTTTGATAATGACCCTATAGTCATGTTTAAAAATTCGACAAACACGTTAGAAAGTACATTGTCTGCTTGTGCTATAAATCTAGATTCGAATGCAAAGACTACAGGAAAAAAACCGCAATGTTATGACAAATTGATTTACAAAACATTTATGTTGTAAAAATTGCATTATATGTCGCCCTAATATATCAATGCCATAGTATAAGAGATAGCACCATCAGATTAACAAATTATAGTCTTTCATGAAATGACATAATTCACAGAACATTTGTCTGCAAAGATTATAAATCGCAGTAATATGTACAATTCAAAGCATTGCAAATAAGGTATCTCTAGCTCTAAGTGATGCAAACAAAATAATGCCGAACTAGTAGTGGTTGAGACATTCATGTAGTTCATGCGAGTGAAAAATTGGTAAAATGCATTCAGGTGCCCATAGTTTGGCCTATGACAACTACATGTATATATGTACAAATCAAAGATAAGACAAGTAGGCGATCCTGTCCTATACGGCCCCTTCTTTGCAATCAGTCAACATGACGAAACTACTCTTTATTTTGGTTCTGGTCAATGTTTTTGGTAAGTTTTTTTAAAGAAAGTAAATCATTTATTATTTCCAGAAGTACAGTAGTGATAAGGCCTTGCTGAGTGAAATATTCTCTCTTTCTTTCTTTCCATATTGCATTCAAAAGTATATATAAAGACATTAAAGTTAGAGATATCAGAAAGCAAATAAACATAATTATGACAGTATCGAATTGTTTGAGTTGTTAAAATGCATCTATTAGCCTACACTTGTATTCAACTAGTTTACTAAATTCACAAAAGTTCACTAAATTCACAAAGAACCCCTCTGTGACCTGGATTCCGACCACAGACAATGTGGTATCGCAGTGACCTGGATTCCGACCACAGACAATGTGGTATCGCAGTAGATAATTTCGTTGCAGAGAGCGTCCGCAAATTAAGATGATACGAAACACTGATGAAATTAATTTGAAACTATTTATTGTTGTACACTAAAAGAGTAATAAAACAGGGGAAAATTTATCACAACCAAGTGCCATCAAACGTATTGTGTACATTGATTTATTGTTTAATTATTTTTTTTTAGTAGGGGAAAAAGATTAATAAATCAGTACACAACCTAGTTGGTAACATACATTTAAATGTGTGCCTAACGCTGCAATGAAATTTTTTGGTAAACTTTTGGAAAAGTTCATTTAAACAATAAAATGCTTTCTTTGTTGATTCATTCGGGATATGAAGGTGGCGACATTGCAGAAAAAATACATAACCCGCGTTAGCTGTTTATGTCAATTTTTTTGCAATGATCGCTACCTTCATAACCCGCATGAATCGTCAAAGAAAGCATTTTATTGTTTATATTAATATCTTTCTTTAAACCAATTAAAAAATTGATTATGAAAAGTTAGTAAAATTCACTAAATTACTGTTAATGTACATAAGTACGTTAGGTAAAAAAACCCAAGCCATATCGTCTCCTGTGAGACTTTGAGTCTGACATCATCATGATTATTTCGTGCAGTCCGTGATTTCTCTTAGGTCGCTGTCGACCAATCGATAAACAGGGCGTGTCAATTTTAGTCCTGTCAGTTTCAGCCGCTGTAGATTTCGACCAATCGATAAATGGGGCGTGAAGATTTCAGTATGGCTGTTTCTATTGAGCTATGAATTAACTATAAGTTTCCATAAGAAACAGAGGAAATAATACTTGGTAAATGTAAATAGACCGATATGATTGTACATAGCTGGCAGTCACTGAAATAATACAACAATGATATTTAATTTAATGGTCATTTCTGTCATACATGTAAAAGCTTATATATATATATATAAACCATCAAAGAAAGCATTTTGATTAGATAAATCTCTCATAGATTGGTCATTATAGCGAATATTTGTATGCATTTTTAATTCTTAAAATATCCATATTGAACAATGAAATGAACAACTGTTCTGTCTATTGTTCATGTGCAGGCAAATGTCAAAATAATTCATAATCACACCCTCTCCAACGATGTTTTCAGCGTTATGTTACCTCCAACTGATTACCCCTATGATGGCCTGTGAGATGAAATGCCTTCAGGATATGAATGCTACTCATGTGCTGTATAATAGCGACGAGGCCAAGGAATGTAGAGAGTACTGCCTTCACCATGCGTGAGTTGTTTTTATGTCTTTTACCAGTAATTCAGTCTATATAACGCTCTGTATTGGTAGATAGTTCGCTTCTTTACGTCCCGTCGAGATTCTTTCACAGCAAGCGAGTCAATCCAGCGCATACGCTATTTTCTGCATCCCATTGCTCCTCCAGTTCGCACGCGCGAATCAATTGCAGTGCAATGATATATTAATCTGATTTTATTTTTCAGCTACGACTTCTTACATCAACTTGGATAGATGTCATGAAAATGTAGAATCTGAATACAGTTTAGAACAACCTAACTTATATTACTTTTTTATGAACTATATTTAATTATCAGAAAACCTCAGTTAACGATATAAAAATTTATTTCACTAGGAAAGGTAAACTCGGCACTTGGTACATGTAAATGCTAATGAATAAAACGCCTCAACTGCCTTATGTGGATGATCTTCATAATATGATGATACTTCAATATTGTATGAAGATTAATCAACACTACATGCTGATACTTCAACATCACCTTGATTGGTGAGACCATTGGCGATCCCATGCAGCCCATAAATATTAAAGAGGGGTAAGAAAGGTCCCCCAGGGGTTTTTGGTCCAAAATGTGCATTCTGAGCCCAATCTTTTTTCGCTTGGACCGCTAAAATATAAATGTCACCTTAACAAAGACTTCTGTCATTCAGGTTAGATTGGATTTATAGGGATTGATGGCATCTCCCTGGAGTTTCAGGTGCTGGAGTGGACAATATAAGCACTGATTTTGTCATCAGTACAGTTATTGCCTAGATCAGTTTCAACAGCACACATAGTCTTTGACTTCCGGTGAAACGTAGAATAATGACCCCCGAAGAATAATGACCGGGGGTCAAAATGAGCACACTCTATATGAAGAAAAGTGACCCATGTAGAATAATGATCCCCTTATAGATTAAAGTTTTTTAGTATAATTTGTTATTGTTTATGGAATTCCATATACGATAACAAACTGTCAGCTGCCAACTGCTTACTGACAACTGTTTACTGCTAAATGATTTCTTTACCTCTTTATTGGGTTAAGCGCGTGTGCAGACATTTATTTGAGGATGGAGAGATTGATAGCCTTTATTTTATTTTACACAAAAAACACATACAGTATTAACAATTCGAGTACGTATGAAAACCCATCACGCACATAATTTTAAGTGCATTAATTCGTGTTCACCACCTTTGAAAGACATGAGAGATAGTGGAGTTCTTGATTTGTCTCATGCTTATCCATATAGAATGTTTCATTCCTGTCATCCAGAATGACCTTGAAAATATCTCTCATGTCTTTTAAGGTGGCTCTATACACCCACAGTGTATTCCAATTTTCAATAGAAGACCACAAAACATACACTTATCAAATATTAAAATGATGATAGGGATACTATAGGTATTTTTAAAGAATTTTTTAATGTTTTTTCGTGTCTTTGTAAAATAGTTTTTAAAAAGAAAAAAAAAAAACAAATTGAGAAAATTTTTTTTGTCATATGATGGATATTTCCTTCGGACACATAAAAAAAAAAATTACACTTCTTAACATTCAAAAATGTTATTATTGCAATTTTTTTTTTGTATTTCCCCAAAAAAGAATTTTTCATATTTTTTTACTCTGTTGACAAATCATCTGAAAAAGTTGCTTTATGTTATAAGAAAATGTATTTTAATAAATGTGACATAAAAAATTGAATGAAAATCATTGCAAATAAGCACAAAAAAGATTTTAAATTTTATTTGGTATGAAAGTTCCTCAGGTAAAGGTTATTATTCCTAAGTCCTAAGGCCCAAACACCTTGGGGACTTTTCATTTCTGAGTTGAAGAAAATTTCCTAAATATAATGTTGGAATGATAAATACATAAATATTTCATTATACTGGCCCTGTACCAGTTATCGGCTATAATTTTACGTTTTCTTTTCGTGTTTCCTTATTTCTTGATATATTGGAATAAAACTTTTCATACTTTAAATTGTGAACTCTTTATTTATCCATCGGTTAGATTACATCATCATTTAGAACCCAAAACATATTGTTTCTGTGCTTTTTAGCACGCCCCGAATTTGCCGAGGTTTTATGATTTACTGTACCAGTTATCGGCTTCGTGATAATAACATAGTATAATCCTTGTACATGTTGATTTTATATTCTGCAAAGTGTAAATTGAATTATGTCCCTTGCGGGGTCAGCCTATAGGTCGTAGGGGTTATTATACGTAAACAAAACTCATAAAATTGTTCGTTTATTATCATACGGTAATACACAAAATCTTACGCTAATCAATACATATTTAATTATTTATACAATCAGGCGTTCAACTGCGCCATGAATCTCTCGGAATATAGTGAGTTCCTTTTGTTTATAAATGTTATATGTATTGATATTATATGCCAAATCAAAGAAGGGATATAATTACCTATCACAAAGAGGTTATATTCTATTTTTAACTTATTACGTCACTTCCCCCACAGCTGAAAGTGCAAAGATGTAAATCAGCGGTAAACAATGATCGTTAAAGCACATGTTTAAAACATATTGAAGAAAGTTTTCAAGCAAACTTACTTTTCTTTATTCGAAACAGACGACTGAATTAAAAAATCTCGGATATTTGCGTGTGATAAACCCGAACCCACAGTTTAGCCGATAACTGGTCTTAGCCGATAACTGGTACAGTACCAGTAGGGCTATGTAAGTGAATATACTAGTATTCGCTTTAATGCAAAACTTTAGTCAAATAGATAAAGGAGGAAATTGACTAGGCTATTGGGATTTATGTATCCCAACCTGAGAGAAATTCAAAGCAACCCTCCCATCCCCTGAAGGTGTCGATATTAATGTGCATTAAAGTATTTTATAATTGAAATATTTTCACAGGTTTAGAATTTTCTTTCACAGTATTCAACCAAAAAATACTATTTAGAAAATTTTGGAAAGTTAAAAAATTTATTGTTCTCAACGGGAATTGAACTCATTACCTACTGGTTCCTAGTGTATCCACTAACCCACTGCGCTACAATGTACAGTGTAACGTATCAATGATGGGAAAGAAACTCTTTAAAAAATTATACTTGATTTTATTGATTATTTCGATAAATAATACCACACAACGTGAAGATGTCACATACCACATTACTTGTACGTAATGAATTTTACAATTATCAAATTAAATCTATTCATTTAAACAATTTTTTCAAAAGAGCGGTCCCCATACAATTCGCCTCAGTTTAAATCAGCCAGTACCGGAATTGCATGCTTCCAGATTTACTTTTTAGCGTAATGCGTCATCAAAAGGTGGTGTATAGAGCCTCCTTAAAAGTAGTGAACACGAGTTAATGTATACTTGAAATTATGTGCTTGGTGGGTTTTCATACGTACTCGAATATGGCACTCTAAGCTCGCTCGCTAGTTGTGATTTGATGTAAAATGGCATATGATATGGAATGCAGTGATTCAGGCTGACAGATGGTTGTTAATTTGTGTTTAATATGTGTAAAAAAAAAAAAAGCTATCAAAATGTCTGCACATGCGCTTTAAACCCCTGTCACACCGGAGCTGCGTCCTCACGGCGATCCCGCTGCGTCCTTAATTAAATAATGTCAAACGCCAAGGTAAACGCAGTAGAGTCTCCTACAGCGCCGTAACAACGCAACGGCATCTTCGTCCGTCGCGGTGGGATCGCCTTGAACATTTTAGAACGCCATGCAACGGCGCGCACTTTGAACATGCACAAAGTACGCGCCGTGGCTCGGCGTTCGATAAACACGCCGTAGAAGCGTAGTGAGGTCGCCGAGACAGCGCCGTAAGATCTCCAACAACGCCACGAGAGTTCTGTCGGCGCGCTCAAGGAACGCAGCTAATCGCAGTGTAGACGCAGTGATAAGTCAATTGCGCTTGCACGGAGACCTCACGGAGTCCTTTGGGGTCTCACTGCGTCTCTATCGCGCTCTCACTGCGCATCCACAGCGTTTGAACAAGTTGTTTTCCATTTGGCTGCGTTCACACAGCGACCCCAAAGAGCTGTTGCTGCGTTCATCGCGCTCTCGTGACGTTTCTTCTGCGTTTATACCGCGCTCACACGGCGTTTCTAGTGCGTTGTCATCAAGACCACAAAAACTCGAAAAATGGCTGTGGTACAATAGCAAGCGATGTAATAATTATCAAACTGGATGTAGATGACTATGTAAAAAGTAGCATTTGCTAATATTCCAAGACCTATCAATGGACGTAGATGGAATTCATGCCATTTGGTTCTGATGTTTTCACATCTTTTTTATGTTTTCTAACAACTAATAACGGATCTTTTTTGTACATGTTTACCTGACTACTAAGAGTTTAATCCTAGTCATTCACAAATTGTTTAGAAGTAACTATGTTTCAATTACAATGTAGATTTCATAAAATCAACACATTTTTTTAATCATTTATATACTAGTTGTAAATTCTTATTTGTTTCCCATACGATTGTACAAATTAATATTAACCTACCAAGAAGTAAAGTACGTCTTGTAAGCGCAGTCAACGCGCAGAGCACACCGTGGACGCGCAGTAAAAACTCCTAGCACATCATGAGCGCTCGGCGGAGACTCAGCGAGAGTGCAGTTAATCGCTCCGTAGAACTCCGTGGAAACGCAGTTACACGCTGTGGGAGCTCCGTAAGAACGCTTCGGTCGCCGTCAGGACACCGTGACATCTCCACTGGTAAAATTTTCAAATAAAACTGTACTTTTTTCTGAATTTTCCTTGCGATCCTACGGCGATTCCATGAGTTTTACAACGCCGTGAAGACGCCGTGGAGACGCACCTTGGTGTGACAGGGCCTTAACCCAATAAAGAGGTAAAGAAAGCATTTGGCAATACACAGTTGGCAGTAAGCAGTTGGCAGCTGACAGTTGGCTGTCGTATGTGGAATTCCATAATTATTTGTGAAATAGTCTTTACAATATTGCAATTTTTACTGCAGTTTACATAAAGTAAAAAAAAGTTTCATTCATATTCAAATAAACCGTGAAAGAAGGGAAAATAAAAATCCTTCATATAACAAGATACTGACGTATTGTATAGGAGTATAGTTGTCATATTTACGAGTTACATTTACATAAATTATTTTGAGATACAAGATATTATAAAAGAAAATTCTGTTTATTGCCGATAAAAGAGTAGACTCGATATTGATCATGAATTATGCTTACATTGACAATTTTCCCCTACTACAATGCAAGTGCATCACCCAGAATCAATGATGAAACCAAAATTATGAAAAATTTACTCCATTGATAGGCAATATAACTATGCTGAAGTTAGCAGCCACTTACATCAGCCCATCAATAGTTTGTGGGAGCATTGACAACTTCGGAGGCAGTAAAGATCGTGTGATCAAGATCAAGGGAGGTATAAACCCCTCGGAATTACCTCGTGGTACATGTACCCGTACAGCCCAAATGTGGGGGCAGGCTATAAAAGCCTTATAGGTCTCTTGCATTGCCCTGTAATTTGTTTGATGTACACTATAAAGAAAAGGGAGATAACGGCCCACCATTCACCACAATATCTTTGTGAAGAGTTAAAAAAGACAAATTTCTAGTGAGCTAAATTAACAATTTTAGATATGATGGAAGCCCTCAGACCCTTGTTATTAAATTTTAAGAAACTTCCTCTTCTTAACGCGTGTGTTTCTAAGTTCATGTGATCAAAATCAAGGGGATATAAACCTTCAAAATGAGACCTTAACCCCTTATCAAAGCTTTTAGAAATAATCACTTAATATTTTCGATCAGTGTTTAATATCTATTTAAGATTTATTAGAGTCAAGTACTCATCACAAATACAACATTACAAAAAATGTTTAGAATATCAACGTATATTAATTACATGTACATGTTCGTAGAAGAAAACAAAACTAACGTAAAATGTTTTTTATGGTGTAATATCCCTCCGCTATTAATTTTACCAAATATTTTTTTTTAAATAAAACTTGTTTTGATTTTCATCTGTACTGGTACATATAATTAAGGTATATTTGGAAGAAAAAAACAACAACAATGCATTGGAGGATGGGAGGGGGGGGGGGTATAGATATTACCTCAAATTTGATCAATATGATTAGTATAAACTTGTACTTTTTGGTAAAACATTTCTAACTTTTTTCGCCCCCCCCCCGAAAAGTTGGGGTTCAGTTTGTTCCGTTTAAGTTTCATCTTTTAATATCTTAATTAAAATGAATGTCGCCTTCTAGCATAAATTGGGACCCAGTACGTACCACCTCCCTTGTTGCTTGTTGTCCTTAATAATTATGAGTTATCAGAAACAAAGTGGGAATATTTTTTACAGAAGTTAAATCTCTTATCAGAGGGACATTCATCCTTAAAAATCCTTTTCCCCCAGCAAGAAAATATATATATCATTCTTTGTTTGACAATTCATTCACCAATGAATATTGCTTAATTATATTATTACAAAAATTATTCTTTCTTGATTAATGTTCTTTAATTATCACACACACTTTAATTCCTCAATGTATATAGATTTGATTTTCATTTGTTTTCTTTTTTCATTACGGAATGACTTTGCAACAGTAGCACCACCAGCACAGATTTCTAAACACACACGTGCAGACCTGGCAATTTGTTGCCGATGCAATTGTAAAATCGCGATATATAAATTAAGCAAGCTGTGCATACATTTTGTAAATGAAATATTGTCTTTAAATAAAAAAGCTATATAATATGTTGTTAAGAATAAATCATGGTAAAGAATTCAAGTATAGTTCAGCAAATTTCTACACAAGTGTTATTTCCCGCCATATGTCGACGGGAGAAGAGGCGTAACTGTTAACAATCAATTTGTGGTTTATGTGTGTGTTTGCTACGGATATGAAAAACTATATACAGCGATTTCTTTACAAGTTCGGTGTTGATAACTTCCAAATCAACTGAAAAAAGTAAAAATTCCAGTAATTTCAAAGTCAGATACCGTGTCGGTATACTGGGTAACCAATATTTATTTTTGTTTACAGCGGGGGTCATTTTTTTCATTACATCGGCTTCGTGTAATAATGCAACCTAGAGGACGCAATACCTCATCCGTTGCATGCATGGAGCCGTGGTTTTATGAGCACCACGCGGTGTTGTCATATTCACCCAAACATATCGTATGTTCCCACAGTATTTTTTATTCAGTAGAGGTCCTATCGTATGAGCTGTACTATGTACTTTTTCAGTGCCAGCAGTTTTATTTACACGTGTGTTATGCTCCGGGTTAATAAAATTAGGAAATATAAGTTCTGTAAATGCTCCATGAAGCCAAAGTCATTTTTCTAACTCCCTTTTTAATAAAAAAAAAAAACTTTTGTGAAGGAAACTTGTAATAATAATTTTAAGATACGGGGCAACTGCCCCCCCCCCCCCCATATTTTTTATTTACTTGTCAAATTGAGGGGTAGGTTGAATCCCGCAATAATTTCATTAACGATAATCGAGTAATGTAATTTAAAAAATGTCATTTTTAAACATAATGAAAAAAGTATCGGCATATAATGTTACAAGATTAGCATGTAATGTTGAAGTTTCAGCATGAATTGTTGAAGTATCAGCATTTAATGTTAAAGTATCATCATGTAAAGACAATGTATCAGCATTTAATGTTGAAGTATCATCATATAATGTTTAAGTATCAGCATGTAATGTTGAAGTATCATCATATAATGTTAAAGTATCATCATGTAAAGACAATGTATCACCATGTAATGTTGAAGTATCATAATATAATGTTAAAGTATCATCATGTAAAGACAATGTATCAGCATGTAATGTTAAAGTATCATCATATAATGTTAAAGTATCATCATGTAAAGACAATGCATCAGCATGTAATGTTAAAGTATCAACATAAAATGAAGATCATCCACATAAAGCAGTTGAGGCGTTCCATACTAACGGAAGATCTTATCAAAATATATGTTTATGCATGCATGTCGAGTAATTCACCAAACATACGCCGTAATCAAAAAGTTACGGTCGGTTGCTTTTCGATCGACTGAGGCATCTTGGTTGCATAGACTAATTTGAATAGGGGTATTTATACCTCAGTGGCAGTTGAAAAGCAATCGAAACTAATGCGACGACCAAATGCTTCAATGAATTCATGTCAGCTTTCATATACAATCTGTTAATAAAAATTAATTACGATCAGATACATGTAATACCTCATCTTGGCGAGTTCTTTAATTTTTGACTGAAAGCGCGGCTTATGTATTTTTTCTGCAATGTCGCCACCTTCATAGACCGCATGAATCAACAAAGAAAGCATTTTATTGTTTAAATAACAACGCTGTTCACGAAAGTTTGGTTATGCTTCTCGGGGAAAATTGAGTGACAAGATTTTTCACAAAAACTCAAAACTAATCTGAAAGATGCCTTCCGAAGTTCTGCATTTCAAACATATACAAGAGTACCCTAATCAATATAGCTAGAGATACATGTACATATCAACCACATTTTCAATTAGCAGTTTATATACAGTGATATGTCAGCGCCGAGAAATTTTTGTGAAACAAAGAAACAGGTATGGCACATTTTACAAATTTGAATTGTAAATTCGACAAATCTTAATTAAGTTCTATCTTTTGCTACACCTAGGGGAATCTTTGTGAAATGGGCCAGGATTGCATGTTTGAACACATTCTAAACTCCATTGTAAATGACTGATTTCTTTAAAAAAAATCGAGAACTAAAATATAAAATTTTACACCTGAAGTGTTTCCTGTCTACTGGAGCGCATAACCTATATTTTAATCTTTTACTAGACTTTGATATGACCCGTGAGTGCACGGGTTGGAGTTGGATATGATATCGGACATTTACGAAATTGATACATCAACACACCGTATTGCTGACATTTACATAACCAAGCTTTAAATTTCACTAAACTCTGCTTAGTTAGAATAATCTACCAATTTTGGAGAAAATTAATGAAGCTGCATTGACAATAACAGTTAAATTATTCATAACAAACCATTTTAGGGCTGTAAATACCTTTCATCTAAAAATTTAATTAATATTAATGAAGAATTCAACACTTTTTCACCAACGTTTTTTACTCGCTTCGAATTTACACATCATGTTGATATTTGGAACTCTCGGGATTTTTTCGTATTAATACAATGAGTTAAAGTTATTTCCTTTCATGAACAGAATATATGACAAATTTTTAAATGAAAATTTATATGTATTTGTAATAACGTTTCTGAGTTTATCCCTGCAAATGTGATATTGTGGAAACATAAACTAAAGAGCCTTCCGTGATTAGCATGAATTTAATGGGCGTCAGAAAATTAAAATTGATTTCCGGATTTTTAAAAGGAATTTTCGTTGATTATTAATTAGTGAGGCTTGATTGAGAAAAAATAAAAACATATTGGTAATATTCAAGTACATGTACCAATGATGTTTAAAGTATTTAAAACAAAAGACAGTACTCTTCCGATTTTTCGGTATTAAAGCCCAACAATTCGACTCTTTTTAAAGCGCTAAGCATAGCTCAGCGCTTTATTGTCGTTAGACTTCTACTTCCGGTGCAAGGAATAACCGCCCCCTATGAGCAGAAGTTTACATCATTTAAACTGGTGAGGGAACCAGTTTCAGGAGCTGCACGGGCTAGTACGGGCTACTGTGAATTTGATGTACAGGGCTTACATACATCATTGCAGGGGCTGCCACGCAGTGATGAGGAAATATATTGCGTATACAGAAAATAAAATGTTATATACATATATCTTTTACAAACAGAAGCTAGGTTAGCGCTTTTCAGTACTATCAGTACTTTGATTTTTAATACAGTAGTATAGATAGAAATCTTTGCATTTAAGGCATATTTTTGGTGTACTTTTTTTTTATTGACAAAGGATTTACATAATGTGATGTAAATGTAGTTTAATAAGTAGGTTAGGCATTGATAATATTTTTCTGAATCATCGCAACGTTGTCTAGGTTTTTCGGGGTTTTTTTTTCAATTGATATTTTATCTATTGGAACGCCTCATCACGCTTATTTATATTTATTTGTTTACATAACTAGTTCTATAATTTTAAAATTATCATTAGATTTAATAAATCTTTTTAACATTTTAGCAATTTTTTTTTTATGTACGCGTATACCTGATTGTGTCATTAAAACGCAGAAGAGAAAAAAGACAAAGAGTGAATATATATTTTGTATGAACTTATTTAGAGTATACTTTGAAATTATGATTTGACAGATGTTGAATAAATAAAATGATCCAATTCGTCTCTTGAATGTGCGATTTTAGTTTTTTTTGGTAGAACTGGCCAGAACGTGTTAATCGAGAACGGGAGTTGACAAATTCACGTCATGGCGGACAGTGAAGGACGAGTTCATCATGCATCGCTGGCAGATAACTTGGATCGGCCATCTTGGTTTATGATGCAACAAAGTTTTAAAATAGATAAAAAGGAAACAATTTATTCTCAATCAGCTGCATAAAATATGTCATAGAATAGATTAAGGAAAGCAATTAAGAGAATTTTGGACACAGTACATACAAAAAAAATGTGATCCTTCACCTGTTGTTCTATAGACTTTTTGAAATCATAAGTCAGTTGGAGTTTTATGAGGTAATTATATTTAGCGCAATTATCGTATAGTGGTATAAAATCAATCTACAATTTCTTAATCTAATCATAAGCATATGTTAATACATCCTTTCGGGTAACAGTTCATACGTGACTTATTAACGAAGTTCATTGTTAAAGGTTAATTAGAGTCTTGCATCCGTTGACCGCTTTCCAAAGTCCAACCATCATCGAGAGTTTTACTCTTCTTTGTCATTCCGCTGACACCACGAATTCAAACTACGTCAGTTGTCCTTTTCGGTCAATGACCTTTAACATTGTTCACTATACATTTATCTCGTATCGAGTGCACAGCAAGATAATGACTAATTAAGGTAAAGCAGAATACAATCATATAAATATTTATATCATATATATGGCTGGTTACAAGATTAGAAGTGGAGTTGTTCCGACAGTTGGCATTTTGACATCATTGGATTGAGCAAATCTACAGTTGTTGTATTTCGCAATATTCTAAGAATCATAATAAATAATCTGTAAAAAAATAATTGATTTATGCAGTTATGGGCATTGTGTTAAACGGACATAAGTGTTTTATAAATAGTTTCATAAACTATAATAGATATATAACCAATATATTCTTTGTTCACTACAGATCATTAGAAAGATATAAAAATATAAATTTCATGTAGAAAAAAACCCTATGGCACATATATTAGTAAAACCAGACAAAGGAATGTTACGCATTAAATACTAAGTGCAATAACATAGCGGTTTTGCAAATTTGTTCTCAATACACCAAGATTGGTTGCCATATTTATTCACTCTATTGACTCTCCCTATGACGTCATATGACCCCTTTTTGTTTGTGCTCACTGTAGCTTCAAACAGCGCATGTCCTGGAACGGTCTCAAACACACTCAAAAACTTTTTGTCCTCCGTATCAGATCTAAAAATGTTCCTGAAAGTGAATTCTTCATTTTCTTTACGACGTTGGAGATTCGAATTTACCAAAAAGAAGTCTTTGATAAGCGAAATTTGTAATTTGGCACATTTGTCTCCCTGTTTTGATAATACTTGATTAATATATGACACGAGGAATTGAGCTACATCTTTTGACACTGTACTTCCGGCGTCCATTTGATCGTAAGAATTACAAACACAGTAATCACCAGGAATTGCTGCATCGTCACACGACCTCTTTTCCGGAATCTCTCGGAAGAAACTGATGCCACGTGGAAGCTTTTCATTCTCATTCAAGGCAGTTTTACTACGAAGAAAATCACTCCGTAAGATGTCCACTAATGTCTCATGAGCATCATAAACCGTGGACAAACGTTTTGTGTTTGTTTCGAGATTTCGAGATATGTGAGGGTATCTGGCTGTCATATGTGGAGGTACTACAATGGCAAATAATGGCATGCGATTTTCAGTTCTTCCAGCAAGCGTATTTTTAATAGATTTCCGCATGATACCATGATCACTCATTACTATCAAAAGAGAATTATCAAGTCTTCCCGAGTCTTTCATCCATTTAAAAAATAGCATGAAGTCACGATCGGCTAACTGAACGATGTTGTCAAACTCATGAGTGAGTTCATTTAACCACCCTAACGAAAATTTGCGTTTGTTCCCATAGAATTCAATAAATTGTTTATAATAATTCATGTAGAAATGGTGCTTTGGTGTGTTTTTTATGCACAAAGCTGAATGCTTGCCAAGGCGTATGTTGATATTTTCCCACCCTAAATATCCCCAATCAATGTCTGGCAACTGAAATTTTTTGAGTGCCAAGTAAAATGGCCTCAGGTAGTGCATACAAGGTTGTTCTTTAAAGCCTTTCCAATAGGAAAATGATCCCATTTCTGGCATGTCTTCTGCAAACATAGTAGCATAGCCAGAGTCACTGAAGTTATTCCATAAGAACGGATACGGATCAAGTTGCTCAACGTAAGGCGGCAATTCTTTTGAATAACAAACTTTTCCTGTCAATAAACTAATTAGATTTGGAAAAGTGTTTACTCCAACTTTTGTGTATCCTTTCATGATAAAGCCTCTCAAATCTTCTTCGATATAGCGAAGCGTTATTGGAATAGTTCTTTGTGCTGCTAATCTAGAAAGCGAATCAATACCAAAAATATACACATTTAAATGTTCATTGGATTCATTGAGTAGTTTATATTGTTGTAATCGAGATTTATAATCAATTGTGTGGTGTAATTTTTTATACACTTGTTCGTTCTTTTTATTTCTACATTCCATAAGAAAAAAATCTGCACCAATGTAGGCGGACTTTTCGATTCTCACTTCTGCTTCTTTTTGAACATCATAGTCACCAACCCGTTTCACAATAGAATAAGCACAGGAAACCCCCTGGTGTCCAGAATCGGAAATAGCGCTTTGGTTAATCTGCAAAATCCCTTCGTGGTCTATGAATACAAAATCAGACGATTGCTCACATTTAACGGGGTTAAGGCGGTGAAAAAAACTTGTGATGGACTTGTCATGTGAATCTAAATTTGGTATCTCGCATTTTTTGTCAGTGTATTCATTGACAAATATATAGTCCACTTCTTTAAACAAAATAGCATGGGCCCAATGTAAGATATATATTCCAAAGAATAGAATGAAAACCTTTTTGTAACGGAATCCAAGAACTTGGATTTTTGTCCAAACTGCACGACTGTAAAACTTCATGCTGTAAAAGAAAGCAAATATTCCGATTTTTGAAGGTTTTCAGATCTTTAAAAATATCTCCAAAACTTAGAGTTTTAATCGTCATTATTAGTAACTTTCAAAATATCGATCGTAATGGAAAATTGTCAAAATAACGAAAAATTTAACCCGAGTGTCTTTGTTTTATAAGAAATATTAACTATATTCATATTCAAATATTATTCAAATAATACAGGCTTAACCAATAACACAGCTTGCGATGAAACAACTGCCTGATGAATTAGGCAAGAGACCCATGGGCCATATCGCTCACCTGAGCAGCAATACCCATAATAAAATCAGCTTTACGGAATAATTGATAACACCTCTGGATAATATTGTAAAAGAGATCCCGTAAAAAGGATTTTAAAAATCTATACTGGATATTTCCTCATAAGTGGATGATTTCATTGTCGTATCACATATTTAGTATTGCAGCTCAAAAAGATCTGGAACAACTGTTCATATAATTATATTTATATCCACATAGTATGATCATTTTTTTCGGAAATTGATTGTGATTCATAGCTCTGTAGAAACTGACAAGACTGAAATCTAAACGACTCGTTTATCGATTGGTCAAACTTTTATCGACCTAAGAAAAATCATGGACTGTACGACATAATCCTAATGATGCCTAACTCAAATTCCCATTGTTCCAAGTCGATTTGGCTGTTTCATTTATCTTAAGTACTGATGTACAATAACAATAATTTAGTTAACTTAACTTACTTTTATCACTTATTTATAAAAAAAAATTTCAAAGAAAGATGTAAATATAAACAGTAAAATGACAATCTTTAGCGATTTATGCGGGTTTTGATGGTGGCGACACCGCAGAAAAAATACATAACCCGCGTTAGCATATTAACCACCAAAAGAAGCATTTTTGATTAAATAAGCCTACATCAATCTTTGAACACCTTTTCCTAGGGGCCAGAGTCTTAAAAAATTCAGAATCAGCAAATTTTAAGATGCTTGCGCATAAGTAATACAATACACAAGTATAATAACATTTGAGTTTTTGGTAAAATTCAAATTTTTTACCTGTGTAAAAATTTACCACCCCAACCCATGGGCCTCATCCTATCCCCGACAACCATGATTTCTACATGCACATAACCTGGGGATGCTTTCACAAAAGTTACAGCTTTTTTGATCAATTGGGTTTTATAAAAAAAAAAAAAAATTATATTTCTTCACTAAATATTCGACCTCCATAAGATTGTGGCCCTAGTCTTTTGCCATGGATCATGATTTGAACAAACTTGAATTTTAACTACCTGAGGATGCTTCCACACAAGTTCTGGAAAAGAAGTCGAAATTTGAAACGTTTACAGACGGACAGACAGAAAGACGAACGCCGAATAAAATGCATCATGTAACATATTCTAATTTTTATATTCATTAACAGAGCTATTGTCATATGTTATGGTCGCGTCCATCACATTAGTGCTGTGGCTGCAGTTGATAAAGACTGCCTAATACATATTTTGATTTATTGCAGAACCATCTGACTGGTTCAGAATTAATACCAATATGCATATTTAAACTAAAAACGACCGTACAGAATGTCTGACATAAATCATTCAGGGTACTTTTTTTTATTGTGTGAGAAATGAACGGAGAAACCAGGCTAAAACCATTGCTCTTGCCTTAGATCATGCCATGTACATGTATCTCTATATCTTGCAGAAGGTAATTCGTACTCTAATATTGAGTGCACTGCATTGTACTGCTAGCTTAGTTGTAATTGAGGAATAAAGAATCATTCTTTGAGTATTATAAGGTAATAATTGCGGTCATGGCGTGGTCGGGCTTTATGATATATTTGAACACGCTCCGACCGAAATTATCATCTCAAGATATTCAAAGAATGCTTCATTGTTACTTATATTCATATTTTTTCTAATTTGTACACTTTAAAACAATATTTTAAACCACTTTATTTTTCATTAGCACATGCTATGTACTACTACTCGGTGCAGCCAATGCCGTTTTTTGGTTATGCTACAAGACACGTCCTTTTTGTGTCACTCATCTTTTCTGAAACTATTGGGCTATAGGCCTCAATATTGATTTGTAAATACATGATCGATCATGTAAATATTAACTCATATATAGCTAAAATAATGACATTTATGAAAATTGTTTTTTGTATGTTAGAGAAAGCTTAAACAGTGATTCATTCCGAGTTTAGGACTCTTCAATACATGTACTTAATCAGGGGCGTAGCTTCCATTGTGGCAATGAGGCAACTGCCTCACTACACTTTTTTTGACCATCAATGAGATTTTTCCTCCCACATAGTAGAAATTCTATTCTACAGCAACGCTATTATGTTGGCGGATTCTTGACTTTTATCCCAATTTGTATGTCATATTCCGCATTTTACTCCCCATGCCAGTTGGTTCAGTCTTATGCAAGAGATCTTTATCCGCAATGAGGCGCTTGAAACATTGGGGAAGGTCAACAATCACCGAGGACCGTCTGGTTGGCCTTGCCTTACTTTTTGTTCACAGGCACCGAATGGTTTCAGTTGACAATATTGTCACAAAATTTGCTAACTCCAAAAAACGCCAAATTGGCTCATTAAAATTTTGAAGTAAAACAACAATTTAAATAAAAATGATCATTCACCTAAATATGTTAGAGGTTTTATTTTATTAAATACTTACGTATACACATTTTTGAATTATATATTATTATGAAATTATATATATTATAATTTCTTATAATTCAAAAATTTGTATAAGACATTACTGTGAATAGATGCTGGTCTGAAATGTAAAATAACAAAACTTCGTTCAGAACAATGAGTTTTTTCACATTCTAAAACTCCCAAATTCATTTTTCGTAAGGGGGCTTCGCCCCCCCCCCCCTGAACCTCCCACCCCCAGACCCCCTGCCGCAATAAATTTGCCTCACTAGAATATTATCTCAAGCTACGCCCCTGTTAATACGTACGTTAAATACGTGATTCTGGTTCAGGGTAAACTCATATTTGAAATCTTAAAGAAAAGTGTTTTGGTACACTAACAATTGAAAATTCTTTTTTTCTTAAAAAATGTTTACTGCTTCAATGGAAGTACCAAAAAGAAAAACAACGTGAATGACGGGCCCTGGTAACAATTTTAAAGCACAAAGTGGTCTTCTGGCTGGGCGATCGTGGTCGTTTAGGACCATTACAATCTCTTAAACAAAGTACTGAAAGTATTGATAGACGGAGGCATCATTTCGAAGGAGATTACACTAATGAAAATTTATATGATTTTTTTTATTTAAGGAAAAACAGCGCGCTTACCGCTTATCATGTTAGAATATTCGCGAAGCGGTTTAGTATTATGGTAATTTAAGGTCGCGATGGTATTTTCCAGGTTGACATCAGAGTTAGGTAGATAATATTAAAATAATTAGTGTTGTTCTCTTATTTTAACCTTATAAGCTTGTACTACCTAAAGGTGTTAATTCGTTACAAAAAAGGAAGGAGGAAATTTTCTTGTGTATATTTAGTTTAAGTCGATATTATTTCCTGTGTATAGTGATTTGCAAATCCAAGGTAGAAAACGGCATTTTTTTTAGAGGTTTCCACACCTGTTCAAGACAAAAGATAACCTCTAAATTGCAAACTACTTTGTCTAACTGTACAACCCCCCCCCCCTCCTTTTCTATCTTGCAGAAGGGGTTTCTTGATTATTGAGTGTCAGCGATCCAGATATTCTCTTACTATGATCGTAATGAGAGAGAGAGAGAGAGAGAGAGAGAGAGAGACAGAGAGAGAGAGAGAGAGAGAGAGAGAGAGAGAGAGAGAGAGAGAGAGAGAGAGATTGTTTTAGGCGCAATTTTACGTACATTCATTTGAAATATACTAATATTATATATTCATAAAATTAAAATCCACAAAAGAATATAGTACATTGTGATTAAACCAGCATGCAGTTTCAGTCCAAGTCCACGTGTTACCCCTGTTAATCAAATCAAAGCGCGAGGTGCACCACGTGTTCCTTTCAAGATCAGGGGAAAAAGTTTCGTTCTAATAGTTTTCATTTCAAGTAAGGAGAACAGAAGTATGCCTAACAATAAAGTATTCTACACTGTTTGTGATGTTTGATTTCAAGTAAAGAGAAAGGAAGCATGCCTATCAATGAAGTATTCTACACTGTTTGTGATGTTTGATTTCAAGTAAAGAGAAAGGAAGCATGCCTAACAATAAAGTATTCTACACTGTTTGTGATGTTTGATTTCAAGTAAAGAGAAAGGAAGCATGCCTATCAATGAAGTATTCTACACTGTTTGTGATGTTTGATTTCAAGTAAAGAGAAAGGAAGCATGCCTATCAATGAAGTATTCTACACTGTTTGTGATGTTTGATTTCAAGTAAAGAGAAAGGAAGCATGCCTATCAATGAAGTATTCTACACTGTTTGTGATGTTTGATTTCAAGTAAAGAGAAAGAAAGCATGCCTAACAATAAAGTATTCTACACTGTTTGTGATGTTTGATTTCAAGTAAAGAGAAAGGAAGCATGCCTATCAATGAAGTATTCTACACTGTTTGTGATGTTTTGATTTCTAGCAAAGAGAAAAAAGTATGTGTAACAATGAAGTACATGTATTCTACACTGTTTGTGATGTTTGATTTCAAGTAAAGAGAATGGAATCAAACTTAACAATGAAGTATTATACACTGTGATGTTTGATTTAAAGATTGATATACTGCGTTTGTGAAGTTTAATTCGTATACTTCTTTTTTCTCAACAGAAATCTCTCTCTCTCTCTCTCTCTCTCTCTCTCTCTCTCTCTCTCTCTCTCTCTCTCTCTCGTTCGTTCGTTAAGACTATGGACACAATAAACACATGAACTTAATTTTGCTATTTATTTTGTATTTGCAGAGAACTCTCAAGTTCAGTTATATGGAACCAGTTTTAATGATATATAATATGGCTATTGTTTGTCATATAAAAGATTTTTTGTCAATTCAATCTTTATTTTTTTATCTTTATTTTTTTTTCACGCGCGTTACTCTTATCAGCTTGTAAAATACACCGACTTCCCAAATCACTTGCGGGGGGGGGGGGGGGGGGGGGGGGGGGTTGATTTAGCTATAAAGAGAGATACGTCTCCGCGGGAAATTAATTGATAATATGCGAACGATATAGGACAGAGACAAAGAAGCACACCATGTTTATTCATTGAATCTCATCACTATTCATTATTTCGTTCACCGTTAAGATGGTGCTTAAGGAATTCTCATTATCTGAAGTCACGGGCTAGACAATCACAGTATACGGAGGCTGTTAAACAGCCTCCGTCTAAAAAGAGTTCTGTATAAAGAGAAAAAAGAAATATAATCAAATGTATAATTGCTAGCCAGACTTGGGGTGAATTATATTGTAAAGTAATGTATTACATTACCATAACTTCATGAATTTGGGCATTAAATTACCATTACCATTACTTAAATTTCTTGAAGTAATGCATTACATTACCATTACATGAGTAAAGTAATGCATTACAATTACCATTACTTTGTGAAAAGTCGACAATAAGTTTTAAAAAATTTAAAGTAATTTAAAAGCTAAATAAAAAGTTTTTGCAAATGTTTGATATATAAAACACGCTTACGTGTATTAATAAACATATTTACAGGTTCATGTTAACTATCAGGTTCAAATTTAATGACTTATACAAGATTGCTGTGCCACTTTATGATCAGCAAAGTTTGAAAGGTTTCATCTTTTAACTGCATCCTGTCGGGTTTGAAAATCTAAGATATGAGTGTTCAGGCAATAAAAGAAAAAAATACATTAATCTTGTATTTTCTGTCAGTACAAACTATTTAATATACAACACTACAACACAGATGTTGAGAGAGAGAGAGAGAGAGAGAGAGAGAGAGAGAGAGAGAGAGAGAGAGAGAGAGAGAGAGAGAGAGAGAGAAAGAGAGAGAGAGAGAGAGAGAGAGAGAGAGAGAGAGTAAAATCATTATCAAATAGGTTATAATACTCATTACTGGAATTAATTTTTAAGCTTTCAGAGATCATGACTGGACAGTGCATTCGTTTTTTGCTTTAAAGGGTGTATGTCTGTTCTCTTTTCTAATGGAACACAGTTAAGAGAAGGGCGGGGATCAGGGTGTTTAGCACCTCTTAAAACAATGGATTGTTTTGATACTTAGATTATCCCGGGGGCATTGTGTGTTGTTAACACATTCTTCACAGTAAAGAATTCATTGAATGCCCAACTACATTGTAACTGGAGTAAATTTTTCAGTTCTTTATTAATTTTAAGCTATACAGCTTATTAGTCCAATAAATATAAACAATATACACGTACAGGTAGGTTAACAGGAGAATGTGGCAGAAGTGTACATATGATATCAACATCTAATTTGCATTCAGTAAATTTTGTCTTATTTTCAAACTTAAGTGAATAAATTTACCCAGATTACATAATTCCTTTACATTTTCAACATTAAAAAGTTGCAAAAGTTTACACATTGAAGGTTTTTTTCCAGAAATAAGGCTTAATGTATTTTTTGCGATAGCCTTCGTATTTGGGACATATTAAAACAAAATGAAATTCATATTCAATAGAATTTGAACATAAAAAAAACATTTTCTATTGTGTCTTTCAATATTATAAAATCGACCTGTTTCTATTGACAATTGATGCGAAGACAACCTGAATCTGATAAAAACAATTTTGATATTTGTTTGGAATAGTTTTCCTTAAATAAAATCGTAAATCATGGGTTGCAATTAAGTATTTGAAAAAAGAGCATTTACTAGAAAAGTTGAGAAAAGATATATACTGTGTAGCTTGGTCAAAAATGCGTTGTTTAACAACAATGAGATCTGCAGCTGTTATTTTTTGTTATTTCCACAATTCAAACATACCCAGATTGCATAAAAAATCTTTAACATGATACAACCAGTTTTTTGCATTATGTTTTTTCGACACAGTCATATAAAGTATAATAGCAATGTTGAATAATACAATCATTATGGTACAGTATTTTTTTCCAGAACTTAACTATGTTGAAAATTCTTTGGTACAGTAGAGGACAGCGTCCTAATCAGAATAAACTGCTACATTACAAGTTGATCTTTTAACTCCCAAGATATGTTTACAAAAATCAAGATGAAGTTTCTCAATATTAGGTGCTTTGAGTGAACCCCCATACCTCAGAAGCATAGTTAATGACACTGCCAACAAAGCAATCGAACATGATAGCAAAGTATTATGATTAAAAAACATGTTTCTAATATTTTGTTTCAATACAAATAATGCCTTCCTACCTAGCTCAGCAAGTTGTTTCTCGGCTTTAGAAAATTTATTATTGTAGTAAAAAAATAATGCCAAGATAAGCAAACTGATCTACAATTTCAAGTGGTTTACCATAGATATACCATTTTTCTTTTTTTTTTTTACCCTTCCACCTTTTTCAAATGATATAAAATTCTTAATAACAACGCGTTCAAAATGTTTTGAAATTGTGTTATTATAGCTAGTTATATTGACAATTTAAGAATGGATTTTTTTTAAATCATACAACTAAACTACCTTTATCTCAATAATTATTTTTCTTCTTTAAAACAATTTTTAATCAAATACAATTTCAATTATTCAATTCATCACAGTTTTAGAAATGAACCTGCATAGAAAAGCATAGTAATGCAAAGTAATGCCATGTAATGCCAGCATTACAGTAGATTTTGTAAAGTAATGCATTACATTACCATTACTTGTAATGCTAAATTTGTGGCATTACACATTACTAGCATTACTTTGAAAAAATGTAATGCATTGCATTACCATTACACTTAGCATTACCCCAAGCCTGTTACTAGCATTTTAAAGTTTTATCTTCATAGTCATTTTTAGATGAAAACAAAATATCTAAAACTTTTATTTTGATTCATGTCTTTGTTCACTTGTCAAAATATCAAAAGTACATTTGACTAAATGTGTGTAAATGAAATCAAGACGAAAATATATTTAAAAATGATATTTATTTTTTACTTTAAAGTGTACAATTTTTTCTTGATATGGAGTAACAAATAGGATTTTTAAAAGAGTAACTTTATCATCATTCATTTAAATCTAATTTCAATTTTTTAAACAGGAGCATTGCACAATTTAGGCTCGTAAACATAAAATTGTGTTTATAAGTTTGATTCTTTGAAGCAGATATCTATACTAGAAATCGTAAAATGAACAATTATGAGATGAAAATATGACATTGAACAGTCGATTTATTCCGAATGACTGTATTTAAATAAAAAGTAAAGAATAATTAATGTTTGTCGGGAGTACAATGTAAATATATAAAGACCAACCCATTTTCACCGTATTGTTTAGAGGCAAGTGCACTCAAGATAACTATAATAAGATATAATAAACAATCGTAAACTATGGTACAAGTAACTTTACCTTATATATCCCGGGTATACACATAACCAACAATGTTAACGTTATATGGGGTAACTACTACATTAGATTATCGAAGTTTATGGTTTTCCACCTGAGCTACGCTATGGTAAGTTATCCATTCTTTGCCCTACTTAATGACGGCCCATTAAATTTTCCGGGTGCAGAAATGAATAAATAATGTGCTCTTTTCTTTTGATCCTTGAAACATATCAGAAAATAAAATTGTGTATGAAACTAGAGTTGCAATACGTTTGCTGATTTTATGACACCCCCAGACATTGTGTTTGCTTGAGGATAAACATTAAAATGAGTTACGTATATACCACAGAACTGCTGTTATGGTTCTTATTTAATTAAAAAAAACACAACAATTTGGATAAACATTCTAATTTTAGCGAAGATTTATGACGTAATCCTTAAGCCTGAACTCTCTCCATGCGAGGAGGCACATAAGGCATTGACATTTGCTTTCCACATGTCGCGGTCTGAAGCTTCTCGGCGCGCTGTGTTCCAGGATCTCCACCCCGACTTATTTCTTTCTACCTATACCATCCGTCGCCATGTTGTCGTTGGGCGCTCCCTTTTCCTTCTTCCCTCAGGCGTCTAACCTAGAGCCACGGTACAGTCATTTGTTGGATCTTTTCTTAATACGAGGCCGTTCCATCTCCTTCTCACGATCCCTCCGCGGATGGTAGATGTTTCTGCCATCTCCTGTACATCTTTCCATGTTTCACTTCCATATAACAATACGGAGAGGACTATGATATTTCTGATGATGTTTGTACCCTTCTAAATGTTTTCTAGCCTCCTGAAGGATGCATTGGCCATCGCTATTCTCTTTCTGCTATCGGCTGTGCCTCCGCCGTCCTTGGTGCCATTGTCTACCACCTTAACTTCACAGTTTCCGACATTCAGACTGGCTTCACTCTTACTGTTGACCTTAAGCACTTTGCATTCCTTGGCATTAAGCTTCAAACCGACCTGAGCTGAGTTGTCTTCCTGCTTTGTTGTCTTGAACTGGAGATGCTTCATGATAGTAGATGACAGAAGAGCAATGTCGTCTGCGGAGTCGAGGTCTTCAAGCATGGTGTTAAAGTCTCATTGAATTCCGGTTCGTTCTTCTTTGACTGCTGCATCACCAAGTCTATTATCAAAAAGCAACAAGAATCCTGACATGTACCAGCATTGCTTTACACCGATCAAAACAGGGAAAGGGACTGTGGTCTCATTGTCTTCAACCACAGAGCATTGGAAGCCTTCGTATAGTACTAATCCATTTGGATCAGTTTATTTGTATACCGTTCTTTCTCATGAAAATCCAAAACTGTCTCTCTGCACTGAGTCGAACGCCTTCTCGAAATCAACAAAGTAGCATTCCACTCATTAGCCAGCTACAGGATATTTCTAAGGATGAATATCTGGTTGACAGTCCCTCTACCTCTAACCCGCCTGTTCTTTTCTAAGAGAGCGGTGTACGTGTAATGCAGACGTAAAGTGACGTAAATTAATTGATTAATAAATTAATACTGTGCTTTATAGTTCCTATATATTGAAAATTCGTGTGTGAGAGGTCCCCGATAAATCCACAATAAGAATATCTCAACAAATTCTAGTGATTAACCGGTAACTGTTTTATTCCTTAAAAACTAATATTTCCTGTCTAAAAAGAAACAATAACAAAAGTGAAAAATAATTTATCTAATATCTAATTGCATATCAAAAATATCAAGTAACACCTTCATTATCAAAAATCTATAATGGCACATGCATGTAGATTAGTAAAACCAGACAAAGGAATGTTATTTATAAAATACTAAGAGCAGTAACATAGCGGTTTTGCAAATTTGTCCTCAATACACCACGATTGGTTGCCATATCTATTTACTCTATTGACTCTCCCTATGACATCATATGACCCCTTTTCGTTTGTGCTCACTGTAGCTTCAAACAGAGCATGTCCTGGAACGGTCTCAAACACACTCAAAAACTTTTTCACTTCTGGATCAAATCCAAAAATGTTCCTCAAAGAAAATTCTTCCCTTTCTCTATGACGCTGAAGATTTGATTTGACAAAAAAGAAGTCTTTAATTGCAGAGATGTGTAATTTGGCACATTTGTCTCCCTGTTTTGATAATACTTGATTAATATATGACACGAGGAACTGAGCTACATCTTTTGACTCTGTACTTCCGACGTCCATTTGATCGTAAGAATTACAAACACAGTAATCACCGGGAATTGCTGCATCGTCACACGACCTCTTTTCCGGAATCTCTCGGAAGAAACTGATGCCACGTGGAAGCTTTTCATTCTCATTCAAGACTGTTTGACTACGAAGAAAATCACTTTCTAAAATATCCACTAATGTTTCATGAGCATCATAAACTGTAGTTAAACGTTTTGTGTTTTTTCTGAGATTTTGGGGGATATGTGGATATTTTGCTTTTATATGCGGAGGTACTACAATAGCAAATAATGGCATTCGATTTTCTGTTCTTCCTCCAAGCGTGTTTTTAACTGATCTTTGCATTATACCATGGTCACTCATAACAATTAAAACAGAGTTATCCAGTTTTCCTGAGTCTTTCATCCATTTAAAAAATAGCATGAAGTCACGATCGGCTAACTGAACAAGATTGTCATATTCATGAGTGAGTTCATTTAGCCACCCAAGAGAAAATTTGCGTTTTCTCCCGTAAAACTCAATAAACTGTTTATAATAGTTCATATAAAATTTGTGTTTTGGTGTGTTTTTAACGCATAGAGCCGACGTACTCCCAATATTAATGTTGCTATTTTCTAAAGCTAACAGGGCTCTTCTAGTGTTTGGCAGACCAAATTTGTCAAGTGCCAAGTAGAATGGTCTCATATAGTGCATACTAGGTTGTTCTTTAAAGCCTTTCCAGTATGAAAATGTCCCCATGTCCGGCAAGTCTTCGGCAAACATTGTAGCATATCCAGAGTTGCTGAAGTTTTTCCACAAAAAGGGGTATGGATCTAGATGCTCGGCATACGGTGGTAATTCTTTGGAAAAACAAATTTTACCTGTCATTAAACTAACTAAATTTGGAAAAGTGTTTGCTCCGACTTTCGTGTACCCTTTCATTATATAACCTTTTAAATGTTCCTCTATGTACCGAAGCGTTATTGGGATGGTTCTCTCTGCTGCTAACCGTGATAAGGAATCCATTCCGAACACGTAAACATTTAAATGTTCCATGGACTCATCGAGTAGTTTATATTGTTGTAATCGAGATTTATAATCAATTGTGTGGTGTAGTTTTTCGTAAATGACACGCCCACCGTCATTTTTGCAGTTTACAAGGATAAAATCTGCACCAACATAAGTGGACTTTTCGAAACCCACTTCCGCTTCTTTTTTAACATCAAAGTCGCCTTCACGTTTCACAATAGAGTAAGCACAGGAAACATCCTTGTACCCAGAATCGGAAATAGCGCTGTGGTTAATCTGCAAAAATCCTTTGTGGTCAATGAATACGAAATCAGTTGATTGCTCACATTTAATAGGGTCAAGTTGGACGAAAAACTTTTCTATGGACTTATCACGCACATCCAAGTTAGGTATAATGCATTTTTTGTTTGTGTTTTCATTAATAAAAACATAATCTACTTCTTTGTAAAATGTACCATATATCCAATAAACTGCTAATATTCCAAGGAAAATTTTCAGTTGTCTTTTATATCGTGCTCTGACTATACTGATTCTATTCCAAATAAGTCGAAGATGTAACATTCTACAAGAAAAATTAATCTGAATTAGAGTATTCCCTGTGGTTTTAAAAAAAACATGTATAAAAGGGATACTTAAACAATATTAAATTCGACATCTTTGCTAGACAACAGGCTTGGGGCGAATTACATTATAAAATTATGCATTACATTACCATTACTTCATGAATTTGGGCATTAAATTACCATTACCATTACTTGATTTTCTTGAAGTAATGCATTACATTACCATTACATGAGTAAAGTAATGCATTACCATTACCATTACTTTCTTTAATAAAGAGTTTTTGCAAATGTTTCAAATATAAAACACTCTTTAACATATCTACAGGTTCATGTTCAGTATCAGGTTCAAATTCAATGACTATATATACAAGAGTCATTCTTTATTTGCTCAATATATAATAATCTTGTGGCATTATGAACAACATATTATATAAGTAAAAAGATATTTATACACATTTGGCATGATACAATGTCAGATATGATATAGAGACACAGAATTCGTGCATAATAGAAAACAATTTATGGAATAATGTTGCGGTTATTAAAAAGCTAAATAGAGATACCGGTATTTCCCCAGATAACACAAATCTTTATAATTTTGGACACTTAGTTGTATTAATTTATAGACAGAGGGGTTTTCCCAGTTATATTTCTTAATATATTTTAATCGGATTTTTTATGCTGAGGACACTTTAATACAAAAGATTGCTGTTGCACTTTATGATCAAAGTTTCACAGGTTTCATCTTTTAACTGCTTCCTATTAGTTTGAAAATCTTCCCAGCTATACTAAATAAACGGTGTACAGGTGCAGTGGAAGCTGGGACTGAAAGATTGTTTGACAATCTTTATCTTAGGATATATTAAGTGAAAAAATACATGAATCTTGTATTTTCTATCAGTCCAATCTAATGTACTTAATATACATGTACAACTGTACAACAGAGAGAGAGAGAGAGAGAGAGAGAGAGAGAGAGAGAGAGAGAGAGAGAGAGAGAGAGGAAGAGAGAGAGAGAAAGCGAGAGTAAAATTATTTTCAAATGGGTTATAATATTGGAAGTGATTTTGATTTTCATCATGGATGGACAGTGCATTCATTTTGCCCTTAAAGGTGCATGCATGTCTGTCCTCTATTCTATTGGGACATGGCGTAGGGAAGGGGATTGGGGTGTTTAGCACTTCTTATAACAATAGATTGTTTTGATACTTAGGTTATCCTGGGGGCATATTGTGTTGTTGACACATCTCTATTGAAGTGCAAACTAATTGGAGTAAATTGTTTAAATGATTTAAAACTCTTAAAAACAACACTCATAAAAATGTTATGAAACTGTGTTGTTATATTTAGTAATATGAACAATTTAAAAATGAAATTTTATAAATCTTTTTTAATACAACTAAAACATTTTTATTTGATGAATTATTTCTTTCTTCTTTATAATAAAGTTAATCAAATTCAATTTCAGCTATTCATTTATTCATCACATTTTTTAAAGTGAACATGCATAAATAAGCATAGTAATGCAAAGTAATGCCATGTAATGCCAGCATTACACTAAATTTTGGAAAGTAATGAATTACATTACCATTACTTGTAATGCTAATTTTGTGGCATTACACATTACTAGCATTACTTTGAAAACATGTAATGCATTGCAATGCATTACCATTACTTTAGCATTACCCCAAGCCTGCTAGACAAGGATATCGCACCGCTCCTCATGTACCTTTGGCATATCGAGCAATCAAACGTCATTTTACTAAAACCATTCAACCAATAAAAAATGCAAAACACATCCTATTTATTCGACAGTATGTTTGTACTGTTTATTCACGAGAGTCTCTAACACTTCATGATACCTTCATGATACATTTATCATGCAATGGTACATACAACCGATTGTGTATCAACAGAAGTAGCACTCATAAATTAAAAAGGCAAAGTTGACGCACAAATCTTTTATTTAACAAATATCGAATTTTACACGATTTCTTATATTTGTATATATGATAATATTGAATCCAGAAGTAAATACAGTATAAAGAATCCTCTGATTTTTATAATGAATATTTAACGTGTATATCAAGGTATCATGTTTTAATATGTTAGAAGTTAATAAGCTGTTGATTGCAAGTTCTGAAGCCTTAAATGTTTAAGAAAATTTGTTTATAATTATTTATTTAATAGAAGCGGTTTTGGAATGATTGATATGTTAAAATAAAAATGGTTTGAAAATGAACCATTTATCCCAAACTATCTTGATATATTTTACAAAATCAATTCCCTCTTAGGGATTCAAAGAATGTCAAATAAATCATTATAAACTAACAAAGAAAATTTTTGCTCCAAAACAATATTGATATAGGATTGTCTGTTGTTTACGTTGCCATGGGTGAGATGGAAAAAGAAAACCCCTTTTTAAAAACAGAATACCTACAATAAATTTCACAGCATGAACAATTAAATATCCATAGTCCATAACATATGTATAAGTATTTCCATATTCTTGCCCTTACATGCCTCTGTTTACTTAAAAACTAACTAATTCCTCAAAATATAGAAATCGTATGATGCATCAATCAACTTTTAATATCCACTACAAAAGTACAAAACATTAATGTCGCTTCTGCTCTTAATTTGAATATTCTGACTTGCCTCTAAATGCACTAAAATTGTCAAGGTAATCAACACATTACATCATATATGACACATTGAAAAGTCCGGGATTAACGAAAATACATGCATATTTTATTATTTTTTAAATGTAAAATCAGTTCAATTGGTATTCTTAAATTTCAGTTCTTGACATAATTTGCAGATTATCGAGTTTCAAAGAACTGCGAACGGTAGCATTGTCAAGCAGCCTAACTAAAAGTTATTTTTTGATAAATGTCTAATCAAATTTATTTTGTTTGAAATAATGAAATAAAGGAGTTGGTCAAACAAAGAGAGAGATATTTTATAATAGAAACTAACGGAAAACGGAATTTTTTAACATCCCCCCCCCGTGCAACAAAAATTCCGTTTGGGGCGTTTTGTATATTGTTATTTGGCATATTCATACCAAAGGGTTTGTTGTTTCGCAAAGGGGAGGGGGACATATGCCGACAGACCAAAATACATACTAGAAAAAGCATTTTGCCATGTAACATTTCAACATATAATTAAAGATATGAATTAAAATGAAAATTTTCTTAAATATCGAACGTAAACTTGTGATTATTAAGTTTCGTAGACATATCGGGCACTAAATAATATTTTCCTAACTCATAAAGACCGACTTCAATGAAGACATTTTTAGACCCCCCGTAAGCAAAACTTACGTTTAAAGACTATTATTTGACTTCAAATTTTATCTTAATATAAATAAATTAGGATTTGATTATTCTTTTTAGTAGACGACTTTGTTTTGTAATATCTTACAAAAATTCCTAAATATTTGGATGTAAAATGTAAGCGGGGAACGGGCGTTAGCGCTCGTAGTCCTTTCACCTAGATTCAAGGTAATAAACACATTGTACATCTGCCACGTCAATTTCTTTAGATTTCTGTTTTTGTTATCCTAGTATACTCATTGTATAACTTACTTGCAAAATCCGAACCTGTGTTCACCTCAGTGTTTCCGTTATTTCATTTTCTATGAAATATAAAAAAACAAATCCTTTGAAACATGTGTTTATGCACAGTAAAGGAAAATTATGTTCAATTGTAAATAGTCGCGGTCGTTTAAAATTAGCGACAGTGCAGTAATTTAAATTCCCAACGACTATGAATAAATTACTGTCAGCCTTACACGTTAAGCTAGTCTTCTTGATTCACATGAAAATCGTATTTTAGAATTCATATAAAATAAGAGCGTACATGAGTTATCTTTAATGTATAAAGTACAGGGGCATACTTGGCGTTGTATATCCCCCACTCGGGGCGGTGTCTTCCCACTTAGCCAAAATTTGAAAAAATACAGGTAAAAATACAGGTAGATTTGTGTTGGCCAAGTGGGAATGGGGTGCAGGTAAAGAACAAAAGAATTTAATTACAGGTAAGCAATTGTCTGTTTTCAGATGAAAGTAGGAGATATAATATATATTTATTAGCCTTCAGAAGAATCTGTATAAATTGAGCTTCTGTCAGTACTTTCTTTATTTGAAAAATTCAGATGAAAATGTTATTTTTTAAAAACGAACTGTTACATATTCCCCTATAATTCATGCCCTTAATTAGGGTACATATATCATGGTTTGTCGATTTTCATTATAAATTGAGATAATTATATAAGCTGACTTAAATTAAACAAGGCATTGAAAATATATTGTAATTATAAGAATCACGTTAGCAATTTTAACAACCGGTATACATTATATGGGTCATATTTCAATTCTTTTTTTTTTCAACTTTTTTTGGTTTCTATGATTATTTTGATTAATTCCAATCTACAAAATCTGAAATAAACAAAACACAAAAACGTTAGAGTAAAGTATCTATACTAAATTTTTTAAAGTGGAACGGTGACTCAAAAATAGATGTTTTACTTTTTGATTATGAGAACGGAAATAAAAAGAGCTACTCGAAATTTCATCATACGGAAGGTTTCACGCATCACAAGTCATTACCTATCAATCTACAGGTCATTAAAGGTAATCCGGAAATTGCTGAGTTGTTTTAGAAATAGGTGTAGTGTCACGTGATTGCGATTTCTGTCTAAAAATAGTTACAATGGGATTGAAACACTGATAATTAAGAATTTAAATTTGAAGCTATTCAATGTCTGTGGTAAAAAATATGCATTTATAGAAAATGCATCTTTATAAATATATAGTTCTTGAAGACATCATGTTTCAATGAGAGGTTTCTGGTTCATGATGTATGCCACCCTGCAGTATTTACATTCCCCTGCGCTTGCGTGTGTATGAAGCGGAAGGAAAACTCAATATTTTTGTGTTGGCCCAACGCATAATTCTATTTTTCTCTTTCTAATTTGATTTATTTACTTTGGAACACCGTTATTTTTCAAAAGTTCATCTTTTCATATGATATATAAAATATGTGGAAATCGTTTAAAAATTCGATATTTGCTGAATCATGGGTTTGCGCGTCACAATGTCCCTTTAATGGTGTATACTTCACATTTAATAAGATTCATTGTATGATGATCAATACATAATTAGTAATGAAGATAAAATCCTCTGTTTCATTTTCTATAAAGTTGACCTGCACCTGAAGATTGGGCAATTTGATTTTTTATGTCTTTCAACTAGCAGTCTATAAAACAATTAAAAACTCATAATTTTCAGACTTTCGATTCTGTAAATTAATGGCCATTAAAATGCTTCTCAATTTCAATTTGTTTATTCTCTCAAACAATTAAAATACATGAGGTACAAAATTGTGTTATTTGCGTTAAATTGTAATGTCAAGGGTCTTATTAAATATGATATTATATTACAACATAGTAATACATGTTTCTAGTCTATTCTTTAAAAACTGCTGATCGATTTTATTTATGTATACATGTATATATTATATACATCCAATTTAAACAGTTTAAAATTATTCACATAAACCTTCTAATCATGCAAGTGCTCGTATTGGTTTCAACATATAAACTGTTTAGTGCAATCATCTTGCAGAAAATTGCTTACCTACAATTATATTTCAAAAAGAAATTTCGGTTATTTTTATTTATTCATTCTGATTATCATGTTTAAGGGCAAAATTAAATGCTATTTTTTCAATTTTTTTCAACAAACTATTCTCAGGTAATTGATAACAAATACATTAACTTGTGAAAACAGACTATAGCGTCCTGATCACTCAGGTGTCTTAAAAAATCAAAATGTTGGCCAGGTGGGAATTGAGAATTTCAGAATGTTGGCTAAGTGGGAATAAACACTCGGGGCAATGAAGACAAAAGAACTTAAATTTAAGTTAGAATATTAATTTTTGGCTTGTATGTATTGTTTTTAGAATAAATTTCACTATAGAAGTCAATATTGTGTTTTCATTCTGTGAACACGATAGGTATAGGTTTCCAAATTAAGCTGCACAGCGTTTTATGCCAAAATCGTGGATCATTTACTGTTCTAGATGTAAATTGCAAAATTTAGATATGAATGGGCCTTGACTCTATCCTAAAAGTACTTTTATTTGAAGAATAAGTTTTCATTTATTTTCATTATTGATTTATTAAAATGGAGTCTAGACCCATAATTAGTCAAATCCGTGGTTTTCACCAAAAACGTTTTACTTTACTAATTATTGTCAAACAGTTAAAGATACCGTCTTTACTCTAATGCGTTAACGTAGCTCACTGTGATAAGCGGAGGCTCGTTGTCCATCGTTCTCGATTGAGAGGGTGTTCGAATTGTATAGATGGCGTTTTATTTCTAATTCATTGGCTTTTAAGTAAAATATTTTTTCTTTTTTTATTGGATTATTATGAAAAAAAATATCCAATACCATTTTTATAATGACAACAATTACGTAATGTTAATGTTCTCTACACACAATGTCGGATATAAATGGCGCAAGCACAGATATAAGATCATGCTGTAATGTTAAGAAACGAACAAATAAAACTAAAGGACAAGTACCAAGTACATTTATTAATTTGTCAGAGGATGTAGTTTTATATCATACATGTACTTGTACTGATGCACACTTTCAAATGTAAAGAATTTTTATATGATCATATGCCATTTCAAATTTCAGGGGGGATTTGTCGGACATTCTACAGTCTTGTCCTTTGTCCATTCTTAATTCTTACCTAACTTGAAACGAAAAATCCCGCTATGAAAAGTGAAACTATCTGTGGGGTCCCGAAATACACTTTTGAGACGACCCCCTAAGAAACGGGGAAGTAAATATTTTATATTTTAAAATAATTCATAAAATAGTATAACTACATTGACAAATTTCATAAAAATACCTATGGTAGAAATAATAAGACTCGGCCTAGGTTAACATTAAAAAACCCATCTAACACATACATGAACTGTAAGCCGTTATTTTTACAAAGAGCTAAAACTTAATTTGTCACATGTACAACTCAAAAGTACCAAATGACCCATTGAGATAGTTTTTATCAAGCAGCATGTTATGTAAATCTCTATTTCATTTTTTTTTGCGATGCATTGGTGTTTTGGTATAAATATACACATTTTAATTCACAGTTATGAGAAATAAGAGTTCAAATAAGAAAAGAAGATCCTCTTATTCAAGATTCGTCGATTTTAAAACTATTCTAAATGCCTCTCTCTATCATTTCTTATTTTGCCGTTAGATTTACAGCAATGTAGAAATACATGTAATACTTAAAGCATCACTGTAAGTTTACTATATATCAATAGAGTCGTAACATCAGGAGACATGATTCAAGTTTCATGCATTTAACGTTTTTTGGTAGAGATGCACTTGCTCGTTTTAACCATGATTTGTTCATTTGTATTTGTGCAGGTTTTATTCATTTTCAGAATTGAAAGCCTCTGGTAAATTGTGTGTGTGTTGTTGGGGATACCAATTTTACGTTTCCTACCAGTCCTACTCGGTCAACGCGCCCTTAATTTGATCAAGATAATATGGTTGGTTTCAGAAATAAAGTTGGACGCGGTCAGGTATAAAAGGACGATGAACGATGACAGATATCAGTAGATCTTCTTGGTAAAGGTGAACAAAACTGTACATGGGTAATAGCATAATTTAAGGACATTTTATTTGATAAGAATGTTTCTAATATGCCAACTGATAAAAAGTTAAAGATGAATTAGTGAATTATGGATCGAGTAACAAATAATCATTTTTCAATAAAGATTCGTTGAGTTTTTAGATACCCCATGAAAGAAATGCCTATACACTGTTTGTTTTAAGAAGTAAAATTAGGCACTTGTGGATCAACATCTTTGCTTTTAAAGTATGTACTTTGAATGTGAAAAAGTAAAATTTTGGAAAACTCAAAGTGATTGCAATTATAAATCAGCTTTGCAAAATTGAATGCAAATAAGGTTGTCAATTACTTTATATTCATCTAATCTATTTGTCATAAACACTTGCATGGATTTTCTCTTATAACAAACAATATTTGTGTTGCAGACAATTCATTATGTCATGTACAGTTACATAAAAATCATATCTACTATGTTTCTGTTTCTTTGGTTAAGATAGCATTATAATATTACATTTGAAAGATATAAAATCGAATTCATAATGAAATTTGTTTCTTTAAGAGGACCGTCTGCATACTAAGTATAGGTTTTTCTAAGATGTGTGCAATATTAAAAAGATTTGATAAGCAGATGAAATGAAATATGTTCAAGGTGTCATTTCAATGTAGAAATGACATAGACAAAGTTTCTCGTAAAATTTCTATTTGCAATTTTGCATCAAATAAAACGTGTACATACCATGTTATTTTAAGGTTCAAGTCCATATGTAGTAGAATGAAACGTAAAAAGGACATTTTTTGAAAAACTAGACAAAAATATATGCCAAATTGACGTTTTTGTTTACTGTTAGGAGAAAGGGTTTGTACTTTTGTTTATTTTATTCGTTTGTTTGTTCTTTTTGGTTAATGTCTTTTTTGTGTTTCGTGAAAAAAACCATTAAAGAGTTATTTCCCTCTCTGTGTTTATTTTGAAAATTCGTAAAAGAGTTATGTTCCTTTGGTTAAGAAAACAAAGAAAGGGGACAATTTATTCGTACGTAACTTCCCGTCCTAGTTTTGGAGAAACTATTCATCTTACACAATATTAATAAACATGTATGTGTGTTAGTAAAACAGCTTGACTGCCTCATAATAATTGAGAGAGAAAAGAGAGTAATAGAATTTAGGATGTCAAATTGACATAAACAAATCAGACCAGTACCGAGTAAAGTGGTCATAAAGAGAGGGAGGGGAACTTGTAGCATTGCATATTTAACTAGTTGGTAAATCTCTTATAGCATATAGGCAGTCAGATATATTTTACTACGAATTTGATTTGTTTTCTTTTACAGGCGATATTTAAAAGATAATGCCAAAATTGAATAAATGTAGCTCAGTTGTTTTGTTGGAATGGAGAATGGAGGAGGATATATTTCATCCCCCCCCCCAAAAAAAAGCGGGCAAATTATGTTCTTTTTGTTCTTTGATCTGGCTTTTGAATGGGAATATTCTTTAAGCTCCCGTCCTCGCGAAGTTTATCGATTTAAATGTGAACAAGCAATAACTTCTTAAGATAAGGTTTGCGCAACCCCCCCCCCCCCCTTCCACAATGGAATTTTTAACTTGTAAGTGCAATATATACATGTTTGTGGTTTTATATTATTCATATACGTTTTAAATTATAAGTTTTTCTTTTATTATCATAAAATGAATCTCTAAATGAAATACTTAATGCAGAAGTTTATATCTCTTTATTTATTGAAGTTATCGTTCATTATCGTTTAATATAACTTTAAAATAATTTTCTGTTAGATGTGGCTAGTCGGCCAATAAGGAGCAAATCGGATCTACATTTAACTATTAAATATAAATGTTTAAGCTATATAATACTTATGAATTTTAAGGCAGACTCCATTAATTTTAGCGGAAAAAAATTGAGCATATTTTCATCAAAAGTTCTTATTCTTAAGGAGATAGAAATAGTCTAAAAATGGCCACAAACACCCTGTCATCTTAAATCAGTGTACTTCATCACGTTACACTAAAAATGTTTTTGCTCTCAGAGAGGGCGAGTTTTATATATTGTATTCCTAAGAAGACAACATACCTTGCAAACTGTCTTTGATGCTTCGCTTCTCGGCAGTTATAAATTTCATGCCGATACATATAATTGACGCCCCCACTGGCAAGATTTGCAACAAGGTAAATTGTATTTGATGGTTGACCTATATATCACAGGTTAAATTAGTCATTCTTACACAAGCGTAAAGACAACCCTTCATTTAAATCATTTAAACGTTAACAATATTACAATGATTTTATAAAAAAAGAAGTTGACCAACCTCAACGGTCTTTAAAATGTCCTGACCTCTGCTTTTAAACAGTAAAGACTGATAACAAAATTCCCAAGCAAACAATTTGCTGAACCCCTGAACTATTCATTATCATAATTCGTCCCTACATAAACTCAGATATTTGATGGCATAACCATGTGTTATAAGGGTGTCTCTTTCTAATAAATTTGTTTAAAATAATAATGGACATTAACTATCTTATAGTTAAAAATCATAGTTACGTTAAATTTCTATGACCCCCTAAAACTACTAATCAAGCTAGTTTTTTATTGATTTATTTTTTCTTTATTTTCATTTTTTGGCTTCAAACAAAAACAAATGAAAATAAAGTGTAGTAAAATACAAAAACAACCTCTCCAAGCTGTGTGCATGACACATAATCACAACCAGACATTTTAATAGATAATAAGAGAACGTAGATAAAATTGATAACTTACAAAAGATTCCTACTTCACAACAATAGCATGCGCGGTCTTGTTGAATCGCAGTACTTCTGATTTTCAAACCATAAGTTTACAAAGGAAAACAGTGGGGAAGGGGTATCTCTACTTATATTTAGATAAAGCATTGCTCCTTGTGGTAAATAAATCACAAGTAGAACTAGTTCTTAGATAGAGAAATATTTCTTATTACTGTTTACGTTTTCTTCTTATGTTTGACACATAAAAAACCATTTGAAATAACTTTTCATGCAAATGACACATTTTAATACAATTAAGTACAGCGAAATTGTTTTTCCGACTAAAGAAAAACAAACAACCGCTTTGGATAAATCATACGGAAATTGGTCAGGCATCTTTCATTTTTTTTGTACTGCATACGTCCATGGGAACATCGAGATATACATTCAGGACATATCTGATTTAAAGACATTTTATCAAATAGCATGAAAATACGACAAAGCATGGTGGGATGAGAGTCAAATTATTAAAAGTTAACATTTTTGCATCCAGTGCTTCTTTCTGACTTGCTGATCATGGTGTTTTTAAAATGTTTACTGTCTTGTTCATAGCAACAGGATATAGGGGAGCTTATGTCTAGGTAAATTACCAATGCAGTGGAAGTTTGTCAGAGTCCTCGTGTATTTAAAATACTATGGACGTATCTGCACTTGAATTTATTAAATCCCCAGCCTAGATAAGTCATGTAAACAACCAGATATCGTATTGTAATTTGATTTTATTAAACCGCCTATAGGGCAAAGTTTATCATTACTGCAATTTTACATTATAAAAATTTAATGTTCAGAAAAAAATATCTAAAACAAAATATCTATATCACTAAAATACTAAATAATCATAACGGTTGCATTGTTACAACTGTTTCATCATACGAATAATTTTTCTTGGGTATGTTCATAGTGCCCAGTGTTTTATCGTATTGCTGTGTTGTGTTAAGTACACGTGTGTAGGAGACCCAATTAAGTAGCAAATGTAAAACTCGTAATATCGAGTCATATATTTAGTTTTAATGAGTCTTAACTATCGTTATAACGAGTAACCTTCGAAGTTATTTTGAGTCAAATATTTATTTTTACCTTTTTCTGCAAGGGTCAATGAAAATTGTAGGTAGAAAGATATTATATTGTTAATTTCTCCCATACCATGCATAGTTGTCTACTAGATGTCTTGGATTCAAAAAATTGCATGTGGTGATAACGAACAGTGTTTAAAATCAAAAACTCCAAAGGAAACTTAAAAAACAGGAGCAGTGCAAACACGGAACTTTAAAAAATTAGAGGCAGGTGCCATGAAGGGGCAAGCATCCTGCTCTTTGTTATAATCGCGAAAACGGAAAAATCCGTAAACAATAAGGTGATTAACTATGGTCTAACAATAAGTGACAAACGTCAGTCAGCAAGTGACCCAGTGGAAGATTGTATTTGCTGACAATGTCGTTTTATCGACCATCCTCTTCAATCGAGACTGTTGATAGCCCTATCTTATCAACTTGTTTGTCAGAAGCTTACCTCGCCTTAGAAACTGTTGCGCATCAAATTACCCGAGAGACTAAAACTCGATATGCAGGTGATGAAGGTAAATTGTTACATAAATATGGAAAGTTGACTATAGGAAAATTGAAGTCATCACGTTTATCATAAAGTTTTGTTGTTTGATTACCATCAATGTCCATTTCCAGCAAAATATCCAAATATAAAACGGATAACACAGACTCTGCGGTGTCTTATATTTCAAGTTAAATGGGATATATTAAGTCTACGTAAGTATGGAAGTAACAATTGTTAATAGATAATACGTCGTCGATATACTTGAATGATGAGTTGAAGGCCACAACGAGCGATTTATTATTTTCACGTACAAGTTTTTGAATAAATTTTGCTTCATATGAATAATAAAAATGGTCTGCTAACAATGGGACGTAATTGGTATCCCTGGGAATTCCAACAGATTGTTGGAAGACCGGATTTCCAAAAACTACATAGATGTTGTCTATCAGAAACTCAAGCATCTTTAATTTTCCAATTTAAAGTACTTGTCCGAATGGTTTTTAACAAAATAGTTTTGAAAATGACCGATGACAAAGTAAGTAAATTTACGTGATTCACTTTTACAAAAGATCTTAATAACTTTCCTGCTTTCAACTTTATGTATATGATCAATAAAATCATACCCTTAAACAAAGTCACGCGATGGGTCATTGTCCTTAGGGTAGATTTCAAACTTTTACCAGAGATTTCCTTGCTTATAATCATCTTCAACATGTACCGTTTGCCTTATCAACGACAAGAAATAGTACAGTACACTGCAGTTTAAAGAATTATTCCTCTTTAACTGCACAAGAAATAAATCCAGTTCGTACACTAGATATGAATAACTGATTTTGCCTTTTTATATGCCAAGAGTTTGGCATTTCTTTCAAGGAATGAATGCACATTAAAATGCACAAAAAAGCATAAGACCCCCCTTTAACATCAGATACCTGACGTTTGGCTTTTGAGTCTTTAAATTTTTGGTAGTAGTTCCCTTGCGGATCAACTTTGTATTAAGTCTGTTAGATGCTTAAGAGTAGAGAAAAAAACTTAACGTTTTTACCAGTTTTGATACAATAAACCAAACATTTACGAAACAGTATATTGAAAAATAAAATCCCTCCTTTTATGATATAGAAATAAGGCATGATTAACAAAATAAAAGTAGTTTATCAGAACAAGTTCAAGTTCTATTGTCTCAAGCTGTTGTCTTCATCTAATCTCTAAGACGTAAATCTGATTTGTGTCTTTTAAGGAATTAAGTACCGAGTAATATACTGTTACGACTGCAGCGTTAGATGACCTAAAACCTCTTATTAACTACTTACCATTAAGCTCCTCTTTTAACATTGAATAGGGGGCGTCGTGAGAAGCATGACAAGATATTAGCAGCATCAATTCTCGCCGAGATGCACCCATATTCATCTTCTATTGTTCTTTTAACGCGTGTTGTAATATGTTTGAATATAGAAATAAAATATCGACTCTCAAAATCTCGTAGCTTGGAATTTGATTTTTTGCAATTCCCCTCTTGAATTTAGTTACAACCCAGAAAAGTCAGTTGCAATCATTTAAATGAGTTAGTCTGTTTACAATTTTAATTAAAGCTCCTATGTCAAATCACGTAACGTTAAAGCACAATTGATTGATGAGCAGTCAAACTTTAAAACCAGCAATAATATTCAGTGTCTTCAAAGCAGAGAAATATGGTACATGTACATTGCTATGGCAGAGAAACGGAATGACGAATAGACATCCAAAACAAGGCTATACTGTATATATTATTTAGTACCAAGCACAGATTTAAAATGATATTTTGTTACAATTCTGTACCAGTCAATAGAAATTTATCAAAACAGTAACAACTAGCATTTATAAATACGCCTGGCTTTTTTAATAGGTGGCAATGATAAAGCTACTTATAAATTAAGTATTTGGAAAAGCCGTAGTTTACATTAAATACTCTAATAGATGATGTATTTTCCTTCGCTGGTATGATTTTTGTCCCCTGACAAACCAAAAGAAGAAAAACGACATAGTCGCCATTTTAATTTTAAAAATTCAAGACACACAATGTACATGGAGTATTTCCGAAACTGAAGACATTTCTTGAAGAAAAGAATAATTGAGCATTCCAGTGATGCTACTTGAATACCAAATCAAATCTTTTAAAACAGACCAAAAACAAACTCGACGAGTTGAATAAATTTGGTTTACTTAAAAATGCTTAAAATCCATATAAAAATGTATCCAAAAAACAGCGCGTTATTTATCTACAATGAACCGCAATGTACAAGCAGTGCACGGCAATGTAATGCAAGCACCACAATAATTTAATTAAACAATAAAATGCGTTCTTTAGTGATTCATGTTAGGTATGAAATGCAGCGACATTGAAAAAAAATTAATGAACCTTAAGACTTTCAGGGTTTTTTTACACTCTCGGACAATTCGTCACATGGTAGATTTCAAGTTGTTATGTCACCTATTATCGTTGCCTATCTCTGTAGTGCAATGGATATAGCTTCAATCTACCAACCTTGAATTGAAAGTTCTACGCTTAAATGTTATTTTCTGTAAATTAAGTGATATTCATTTTAAATGCATCTGCGATGACAAATCGTTTTCGGAACAATTTGTTCGTGTCGATTTGTCTTCTAATACCCAGTTTTAGCTTTTTTGTAGCGGTTGTCTTTGAACATAAATACTTGATACCTCTATGCGTTATTTGCATAAATATGTTTTCCTTAATCCTATTTTATGTTTTATTACAAGCTCTAACAGACAATTATTTTCATTGTTCAAGATCCACTTCTTATGTTTTTTTCAATTTGTTTATGTTTGTTGGCACTTATCTAATGTTCATCAAAATATTCTAGCTCTTTCTTCATAAATGTACCTCATCATGGTCATGCGAGTTCTCATTTTAAGTTATTTTCCCCATTAGGATAGTGATTGTGTAGTTTATTTGTACATTTATTTGTCATAGGATATTATGTGCACATCTATGTGGTCAGTAAATGTCTAAACTTTAAATTATATTGTTTTAAGTGCTAATTTAAATGTGTTAAATTGTTTGTGTTAATCGATTTGGTTGTATATTTCTGTAGTTCAGTAGCTTAGTGGTTAAAGTACTGTGCTTCACCTTGTGAACCGTAGATAATGAGTTCGAATCCAATTGGGCCTTTAAATTTGTTCACAATGACTGAATTAAATTTTTGAAAAGATAATTTTCCATCTAAAATTGTTTTTTTCCCGCCTATTTGACGTGTATATTATTCACCATGCTTTCTTTTATAATCAAGAAATTTTCTGCTGATTAGAGAAACTTTTTCGAGATGAGATGTGGTGAGCCACCGTATAAAATACTCCTTATTTTTTTTATTGTGCGCTAAAAATCGTCACCCCGCAATAGAGACATGATATCTGATTTAATATACCTCATTCTGGAAGATTCTGTACCCTTTGTGACTTCGGATGACCTTGATTTAAAACAAAGAGTTATCGTTCGTTGTTTACGTATTATGCACCTGATAAATATTTTAGAGGTTATGATACTACTAAATTGATTACCTACGAAAATTTGTTTGGTATAAAAAAAGAAGGAAATTTTAACTAATGTGCGTGCTTGTGCAGTATACAAATTACAAGTAAACGACAATGACATTAATTTGCATTTGCAGTGTTAGCAAATTAAAAGCTGGCATTCTAAAAAAAAAAAAAAAAGAAGCTGTTTTATTATTTATTATTTTATTATGCTACTTAGCATGATTTTATGACGATTCTGCTTGTAACTACAATCTCTATGATAAGATAAAACATTTTTCATAACGTCACCAGACCACGTGATATACAGATTGTAGAACTATTACAAGGCTTTTATTTTTAATCGTCCGTTTTTTCATTTCAAAACGGGATTTAAAGTGTTATTAGAGGTCTTTGGATTAAAATCATATACATGTTTCTACATTGGCAAGCGCACGATATATTCGCAAATAAAGTTTTTTGCAAAAATGTGGTGCTCTTGCATGATAAATAACGAAAATATCATTCCTAAAAGACTTTTAAATTGCAAAAAAGTTAATACTGATAACATATCATCCTGTATAATAATTTTTGGAAGGGGGGGGGTTAAAACATATTATGATCTACAATACGGGTGCACTAGCTCGTTTGATTTCACTAAATATACACTACTAACCTTTTTATACAGGAAATCGATGATTATAGATCCATTTCCTTAAAAGAGGGACTCAAATTTTGATATTTGCAGCATGAACACCTTTATATAGAATCGTGTATTGATTATGACGCAACTGTTGGGGCTCATATGAGTTGCAATAGGGGTCCTATAGAGATGCTGATAAGAAGAATTTGTAAAGAGGACTCTTATCATCGATATTTATAGTACTGGGGTCCATTTGCAGATATAACAGGGGCCCTGTAGAGGTGCTGGATAAAAATAACGCGCATGCGTAGAATAAAAATTATGATGTCTCCTATCATGTTTATTTATAGAAATGGAAGCTGCCTATACAATATAGTGAGCTTGCGCAGAATAAAAGATTATTGGTTTAATCATTCATAAACGATCATTTCATTAGGGATTGTTAAAGAGTACAATACAAAAGGAAAATTCGAGAATGGAGTGCATTAAAATGCATTGAATGAGAGTTATGGGTTTGACAATAAAAAAAACTAATATAAAAGATTTTAAAGAAGTAACTCTAAACGGGTAGGATTTCCCCGACAGCTGAGGAATTAAAGAATTTGCATTAAAACGTAGAGTTATGCCCCAGTGAGCGCTTGATATGAAACGAGATGGATACAAAACAGACAAAGATAACGATAAAAAAAATTTCCAGTTTGGTTATACAGTTCACACGCTATTAGTCTAATGTATAGACATGAAAGCTGAATGGATGAATTACGCCTTTAATTGAAAGACAAGAATTCAACAAACAGAAATGATTTTGTGACGAAAATAAATGAACTAGTCATTAAAGGGCAATTAGAGGACTGTGTCTTAATGATGACCTAGCTATTTGTATACTATCCGTATAGAGGACGGAGGTCGATTTTATCTTTAAATGGACGATACGGTATTTCGCATGGTAAATAGTTCCTTAGCTGTATATGAATTATTTTTTTCTAACATGAATTGAATTCTCAGGCTTTTCCCACATGATTTCCGAGGTACATGTATAGACGGAAAACCCATGTTGTGTAATATTTAAAGATAGAATTAACGCGAAGCTTTATGTACCAGTAATCGAAATATTTCTTGGAAATTGTATCCAAAGGATATTTTACAAACAAATAATATTTTGATAAAGTCTAGTTTACGCCAGTACTGGTTCTATCTTTAAATCAAATTGTCTCCCCTTATATTTCTATCATGAAGCGGTTTTTATCCATCCCCTTGATTCCAAACGTAATGTTGCATGGTAACCAATGATACCGGACCAGTTTTACCGAACTCTGGTTTAGAAATACACACGACTAAAACTATCGATATCGTCCGTACCATTTAAAATATGACTGTTTTCAAGGTATTTATGAATAATTCTGAATATAATGCATCGATTTTATCGATTTTTTTTAAAATTACTAATTCTTGTCAGCGATGATGATTTATGATTAGGTCCAAACAAAGTCTCACTTCCGTTTTGCCATAAATTGTATCGAAGAGTTGATTAAAATAAAATTTCAAATTTTTTTATTTTTCATGAATTGTTAGAGTACAGTAAAAGTGGAAAATTGAAGAATGGGTGCATTGAAAAAAACATGGACTTTGAATGAGAGTCGTTGGTTTGACAATAAAAAAACCCTGTATAAAAGATTTTAAAGAAGAGAACCTAAACAGCTACGATTTTGCCGACAACTGAGGAACTGCACAGTATGAACGTAGAGTTATGTGCGCTTGATATGAAACAAAATTCAAAACAGACAAAGTGATCAATGAAAAGAGTCCTGTTTGACGATAATGATTACACGCTGTTAGTTCAATACGAAGATAGGAACAGTGAATGGATGAATAACGCCATTGATAGAGCTCATTGAAAGAGCAGAGTTTAACACACAGAAATGCTATTGTTACCGGTATTGAATAAGATGTTAATGTTATCAAAGGACAAGTTAACTTTGACGATGCATTTTATTTTTTCTTTTATTTTTTATTAGAGTGGAATAAAACGAAGCGAGAACATTGCTGTTATTTTTAAGTGAAACTTTATGACTGTTTGACCCCCCCTCCCCCACTGATTAGGTTTATAACGACTGGTAAGAATGGGTTTACCTCTCTATCAGTCTCGTCCCCTCTTTTTGATTTGCTTCCTAATCTAAGCGTTACTAAACAAATCAAATTATACATTAATAAAGTATAAATTAAGTAACTGTACATAATTAAAAGATAAAACATTAATTTCGTAACATACTATGTCGTTCGAAAGTTTGAGGTACTTGAGGTGTTTAAGACCCTTATTAAGTTTTATGCCTTTTAGGGACTATCTATCACCCTAATGAACTTCATTGGGGTTCACTGGGGTTAAATGACGCGCCCTGAAATAAAACAAACAAAGAAAAGTAGTCCTTTCCTTATCTAAAAGTTGATTGTGATGAAGTACACTTAGTGGCATAAATGAACAGAGTGCATAGTGCTCATTTCAATACTGTGTTTGCTGCATGTATATCTGCACTATAACTATTGCACTAAACTGGCTAGAATTAAAAAACGAAGGTTTTTAAAAGTCTTAATTCAACTTTCTATCTTTTATATTCCATATAAGCCATATAATTATGGAAAAATGTTCTTTTTTTACCTCTGAAAAGATCCTCAGCATCCACAAAGCACAGAAAAGATATAGCTTATCAACAGTTTTTTAAATTTTACGGAGTTAATTTCCTTTTCAAAACAAACACAAAAGGCTATCAGTTTGAAATTTCCGCAAACGATTAGGGAAATAATTTTTTGTCGATTTTTTTTCAATAATCTTCCGTATAAGATAATATCATTTCCGTTGCAATAAAATAAGGATCATAGTCGTCATTGTATTGCAATAACAACTTTGCATAATGAATATACGTATAGTTTCTAATCTTTGAAGGGAAGAAATTATATCATTTAGCTTTTACAACCAATAGGACTGATGAACAATTAATATATTAAAAATGTAAATTAAATTTAATTTGTCACCTAATGCAGAGCTAAAAATTTAAAGTATTTGGGTCATTATTGAAGAATAGCCTGTCCTACTGAATTTGCAGGTCGGTATTTTCAGTAAAATGCTACTTTTGCAGGGAAAGCTGCTTAATTCTTCATGTAAAAGATTGTATTCAAATATTCAAGCATTCCTGTAGAAATAGCATTTTTTCCATTCGATTCTAGTTTTCGGTAGTCATTGCTACTAGCAACAAGAAAAGCAAGACAAGGTCCTCCATTGGAGTCAATTTATACTTTTACAGACAAGTTTCGTTATTCATTAGCCTAAAAAAGTGGACAAAAGCAATATCAAAACATTTACACCTTTGCCTAATACTCGTTTTGATTTACTGTCAAAAGTCAGGGGGGGGGTTTGCATTCTTTCAAACGAAACAATTTATGACTCACTTCATTTTTCAAGATACAATGACTTTTTCGCACAATCATATGTAATTCAAAATTAAATTGATATCATATGTTAGATTAGATCATATCTTATATTCAAATAGGGCATATCACTAATTCAAAGAAAATGTTTTATCATCAATTCGAATGTGTGGCAAAAGTTCGAAGAGGTAACATTGTCACAAAATAATCCAGCTACTAGTACTCAGTCGTGTTTAAAAGGATTATCGACTGAGACACTGCACGTCGACAAATCTTATTTATAGAAGTCTATAAATTGAAATTGCCAAAAAGTAAATGTAAAAGACTTTTTTTAAAATCTAAGTTTCTTACCAGTAACTGGGTTTCCACTCCTTTTTTAGATATTCAAATAACAAAGCATATTTCAATCAAACACATTATTTGCGGTAAAAATGACACTTAAATTGAAGCAATGCTAACAGTTGTAAATATCAAATCTTACGTAAAGTATCTTCTCCTAGGACAGATTAATGTCGTTCGTATCTTCTGATATCGTTACCTAGACCACTGTTCATTAGCACACGATTTCTCCTTGAAAAATGTAAATCTTTTTCACAATATCACATGCATTTATTGCATCATTAGATTATTCACAATTATCCAAATCTACCAAGAGATTGGGAAAAATCTAACTTTGTTCACTTTGTGTCGAACAATAATTAAAGTTTAATGGTTGAATAAGACTGAAATTGAACGTCAAATTTGGTTTAGCTTATTGGATTTTTTGGAGGACAGAACGTAATTTTGCTTCCATCAGAGCCTCTAAATAGCATTTCCTATAGAAAATCAAAATAGTTTATGACAATGAAGAAATTACTTACAACTTTGATGTAAGATTCGACACGAGCATTGTAGCTTTTGCTACATGTACAAGTTTTTCTTAGTTATATATTGATTCCATCTCAGGTAAACATTTGACTACCTGTTGTTGATGCAACATGTTGAAAGTTGAAAATGGTTCAAGCTGACGCCTATTGTAAGTTTCTGGTGCTTTAACAATAACTAGGGTAAAATATTTTGAACCAATAAGGCGTTTGATGTTTTAAGGATTTTAAGCTGTGTAGTCATAAAATGCATGTATATGTTTGAACATTTTGCTATTAGTACTTAGATTATTACCAGCAATAGTCAATCCCTACAACCATTATTGCCGGAAATCCGAGTTCAAGACTGTTTGTAAGTTAAAAACAAAGAACATTAAGAGTTCTATAAAGGTTAAATATTTTACATAAAGATGTACTAAATATACAGACATGACACTCAATGGACAAGTGAGCTAATTTTTTTAAAATATATATAATAATTAGGCGTCAATGTTCCTTGATACCAAAACTTTTGTCAATATAACAAATCCAATATGAAAAGGAATAAATTAAACAGAATTAATTTATTTAACGAAACAAATTTGCCTGTTAGCGTTTACCATGATCAGTTGGCTATTCACACATTTGAAGGTGGAATAATATACCGCCAAAAGTGCTTCATATGAACCGCACCATAATATTAATAATATGATATAATAAATGCACTCACGTTAGTTTTACATAGATATTTCTAAGACAGCATCCCGTTAAATGAAATACATATCATGTGCATTTGACGTCATATTTTTTTTTGGGGGGGGGGGGGATAGCCAAACGAAGTTCATGTATACTTTAATATGCACGTGAAATTAATGCACGTTACGACTAAATTCAAAGACCACAGACTGATTTTTGATCACGAAACAGGGTAACGTACACATCTGATATATTCCTGAAAAAGCCACATCATTGAAGACTTACCTTTCGTCACAGTGAACAAGGAGGGTCAGAAGATCATCGCTGAATCACAGAGTTGGAAGTGAGAACTGACATGCACCCTGTCACAACACACATAGAAGCCTCAGGTGCCCTGCGTTCTGCATTCGTGGAGTTTAAATATCTTTTTCTAAAATAAAAACAAAATCTGAGGTAAAAAATTTTCTTTAAATATTTTCTTATTGTTTTTCAAAGCTTAAGGCAAGCACACAATAATGAATACTGTCTGGTTGTTCTAAGCTATATGATATGTGTTTTTAAGAGTTGTATTATACAGCAATACTGTACACAGTTAATTGGATAGTATATATCTCTTTCGTCAATATCTAGTTTTCATTTTATGCAACGAAGCTTGTTATAAATTATATCAGTGATCGAGCATTGCGCATTGGAGATATACAAGCTGTTTGCTTTTTTGACATGCCAAATATAAATTCAGGCATGCTGTATATTTAGGTCCTCTTTCAATTAAATTTGACACAAGTTCCTTACCGGAAGGAAAATTTAGTTGATAGTATGTTAAATTTAGCCTTTTATCATTGATTTTCTGACACTTTCAATAGTGTTATTGGTGTGTGTTATCATTACGCCTTACTTTGCTTTTTCTGGCTCTGGTGAGCCTGGTGTTATTTTGTAATATACAAAGTATTATACATCAAGTAACCCTAGGACAATGTTCCACTTAGTGTACATGGTTTTCTGCTCGAGTGATATTCACATATGTGTATATAACAATATATTATAAATGTAAAATGTAACAAGAACCAGCTGTACTATATAATCACTGGAGAATATTACAGATATTCATATCTCTCTGAATAGAAAATATACACGTTTCAATTTCAATATTTTTTTTTAAATAAAACAATCTATCAAAACTTAATATTACGAAAAAGTACACAAGCTACAGCTCTATTAATAATCTAAATCTTAATCTAAAACATTTATACATTATGATATGAAATTTGAACATTTATTGTACACATTTACACATTCATCAATTATCTTTTTCTGTAGAACAGTTAAAGGAAAATAGAAATAATGAATATAGTAAAACGATGTCGCATGCAGATAGGTTAATTTCAGTAATTTTCACTCATATCAAACCAAAGTAATCAATTTACTCTTGAGTTAACAATTATCACAATTAAAGTATGATTCTTAGAGATGAATAGACAATTAAAATTTACATATAAAGTTTACAGATTATTGTTATCTGAATATCAAGCAATGTAATTTTTTATGATAATTTAAAAAATTAATCCGACCTTTATTATGCTGAAATATCCAGTATTCATGCGCGGTTCTTTAAACGGCGTAGGGAAACCCCCTCAAAGAATAGCAAAAATTAATATAGTTCGTTAACTTGACAAATTTATTGATCAAAATTTTTTAAACAAACGTTATATAACCAGTCTGAATAAATTCGAACAATTATCGACAGAAAAATTGTCACTTCTCTCTTTATCTGAATCCCTTTCTCGTTTAAAAAATAATCAATATATACTAGCAACAATACTTACCACTTGATCAGACTTCTGTCACAATTTTATACTCTTCACATGTACATGTAGTCTAACATATATAAGAGATTAAAGGTAAGTACCGTAGATAATCTCTTATTTTTATATCTTGTCCTTGTAGTTGTTCTGTATTCTACCTCAGTAGTACACCTTCCCTCAAGGTTATAGAATTGTAACTGATCTTCATCATAATAAAAAAAAAAGCGATGGGCTATCGTAAATGTAACAGAAGGAAAAAAATAGGCAAGCTGTGTAGAACACTACTGCCGAAATCTTGTTTTAAATCTACTTGTAATAAGTTCAGGTAGAAGCCTGTGGGCATGTTCACGAATCTTAAGACTAAGATATGTCTCAGACATCACTTAGGACACGTCTTAGTCCTAATTCAATTTCTTGAAGCAGTCCTATTTTAGGACATGTCTTAAAACATATCTTAACTTTAAGACATCCTAACAGGTGTCTTAACTAGTAAAAATGGCAAATTGCCTCCCATACACGCTTTTTTGTGTTGTTTGTCGTTACCCTCGAAAGTTTCGAAAACAAGACTCATTTCCATTTCTCCACTTCTTTGAGAATGATTTGAATTTCAGCCTCAGAAAAGTTAGGATTTCTTTTTCTTGATGACATGGCTATGGTTCACTCGCTTAACATGTATAATGTAATGAATAGGCACTGGACAGAACTGGACGCACGTATAATTTAAGAACATGAAAAAATTATCAAGGGCTAAAATTTGTCTGTTTGATGTGTATAATGATATCTGAAAACCGTTTAGACAGAGCTTTCCTCAGTAAAAAGATATACCACTTAGAATAACTAATTCTTGCAATCCATGAGCGCTGCCATATTGTTAAAATCATTACCTCCCTGCTGGGTTATCTCTAAGCATCTAAGAGAGGGCAGCACTGATGCTGCCGTCAGTGAGACACATTGCATTTTTACACACGTTTAGTACCAGAGATAAAATGCCATCATCAAATTGTGAATGGAAACTTGAAAGGATTATGTAAAGAGTTGTCATTTTAAACAGTGTTTATGGAGGAAGATTTTGGATCTCAGAATGATGCATTCTCACCAGCAGTTAATGTGACATGTAACTAGAATGGAATGTCCGTGGATCAGTGTTATCGTGACCTATTTTTTCTTGCACTCGGGAATTTCTTGTTTATGAGTTTGAGGATTATGTGTGCTAGATAAATGAGCACACAAGGTGCATGCACAGCATCCTGACTTTTAAAAAGTGTCTTAGTTCTGCTATTCTTCTGACAGCATAAACAAAACCGGCGTACATGTCATCAAGATCTTAGGTATAAAAAAAAAACAAATCAGAAAAATTTCCAGGGCATTAAATAAAAAGTAACGGTAGGAAACCCCACAAAGAAAATGGAATCACAATTTTATATTAATTTGAATTGAAATATAAAAACAGCATTTTATTTTTGTAAACACTGACTGCCACATGCATCTCCGTACAAACATCTGGAATGTGATGGTCTTATATTTCACAAATTAGTTTATCTATATTCATGTTTGTACAAATCATAAATAGTTATCTGAGGTTCATTTATAATAATGTACTAAATCCTTTTCTTCTTATGACAATACACAAAATTTTTCTTCACATCAAGGCATATTTTTTCTTCTCTCTGTACATAAACACTGGCCTAGTTCCAACATTGACCCAGTCACCAGCAGCAATGTGGCTTATCTACGTCAGAGAACAAATGCATGCTGGGGAATAATGGATTACCTCCATAAACCTTTCACTGAGAGTGTTAAATTGATAAAATCTCTTGATAGAAATAAACAAAAAGGTAACAGACCTCATTTTTAAGTTTCAAAAGGCTTTTAAAATTTATTAAGCAACAATTATTTTTTTCATGTTCACTTCCTTTAAGACTGGCGCGAATTAAAACCAATTACCAATATCATTGGCTGATCATATAAAATCATGAACAAGATACACGTGCTTTTACAAGTGTATGTTGACTGCTGTGTGAACCATTCATTTACATACATTAGCTTTTCCTAAAAGTATTTATTTACATGTTAAAATTCCATACTATTGAAGACAATCACTTACATTTATTGGATTAAAGGCAGATAAAAAATCCAAAAGAACAACAATGTAGTGAATGTTTCACAAGAAATCTCTCTCTCTCTCTCTCTCTCTCTCTCTCTCTCTCTCTCTCTCTCTCTCACAAGATCGAGTGGGAAAGGGATGAGGAAGAATATGAAGTTCGGGAGTTTTCGTAAAGTTGAAATAGACACACAGGAATCATATATATATATATATATATATATATATATATATATATATATATATATATATATATATATATATATATATATATATATCAATAACGACCAAATGCTCAACACACTGCACAGTTTATATAATACTTATGTGATAAAATAAAATCTTCATTTACTTTATTTATGATATATTTACCCAAATTATGTTTTCTGATTGAAAAATATACATTCCAAAGAATAGAACAGTATTTTGTATCATCGTTTTTAACTGTTTTTCTTGTAAGGATACATACAAACTGAAATTAAGATGTCTTAGATTAGGACACATCTGTGATAGCTTCGAGAAACATCCTAAGATATGTCTCAGATTGGTCATAAGATTCGTCTTAAGATATGTCTCAGAACATGTCTTAAGACGAATCTTAAGATACTTTCGTGAACATGCCCACTGGAGGCTCCATTTACCTGTCGTTGACTCTTGGCTAGTCTGTATACAGAGGAATCTATGTAAGAGCATAAGAAAAAAAATGAATATCGCTCTAATCATGTTCATTATATATACGAATACAGAATAAATTTTGATACAAATATGGAAAAGACTGGTAATGTAAACAAAATGATTTTCTCTCATGCCATGCGCAAAAGAAGAAATAAAGTAATTAAGTAAGATATTTTAATAACCAATTAAGAGTTTTTCTCACGGGAGAAACCAGACTTTGATATACTGTATTAATTGAGCATGGTCACTATTTTGGTAATTATTCATTTTTCTGTTTTTAATGTTTACAATGCTTTAGTGAGGCATTTCTAATATTCAGCCAAGATTTAAGTGACAGTCATATATATATATATATATATATATATATATATATATATAAGCGAGACACAGAGCTTACAATTCATTGTTAGCTCAGGTCATGATTTTGTTTTCAGTTTGAATGTTGAAAGGGAAATTCCAGGTTTAGACCTAAAATGAATGTGACAAAAGCTGAAAACAGTTTATTTATGTTCATAACGAATTAGCAGAGAGAAATATCAGCTTGAAAAGAGCTTATATTACTATAATGAACATAACAAAAAAATAATACGAGCCTTGTTAATATAACCAAAAATTGTGAGCGCTGTATCTTGCTTATAACGTAATACATTGCTCATTATAATAAATCCTTATTATAATTTTGATAGATCGGTAAAAAATAATAAATTGCTTGTATGTTACATACAGTTGTACTGATTAGTTTGTTTTGTTACATACAGTTGTACTGATTAGTTTGTATGTTACATACAGTTGTACTGATTAGTTTGTTTTGCATTACACTTTATCTTTCTTTATCTCAACAATGTAAACTCCCCTTCACCAAAATAGACATTTTAAAATAGAATATAGAAACGGTCGGACAGACAGGCAAACTTGATTAAGGTTTACTTGAACCTTCTGTTCTAATGAACTAAAACAACGCAATTTGTTGATAATTTTTGTCAATAGTCCTCGATGAACAAGTCAGTGATCCAGTGCTTTGGAACACGTCACCGGGAATTCCAATCTTACACGGGATTATATTTCTTTTTTAACATCAACTTGAATGCTTTTTTTAATCTTAATTTATTTTTTTATGTACAAGATGGCTTAATACCATATGAAGGTAGTTAGCCTCGATGCCAATTTTAAATCCCTGCGCATTGATGATTATTTAGAAGTCAGCATAAAGCGGGGATTCCTCTTACAGAATAAAAATGTCAAAGGACTTTGCATTAAGATCAATTTATGGGAAATAAATTTTAAATCATCAACTCGAGACAGTGAAAATCCGCTATCTGATAACATTACAGAAATAGGAACATTTACGAAGCCAAAAGACGATAATTGTGTTGAGAAAACGTCTATGCATGCAACCACTAAGGCATGCAACCACAATATTGTAAGACAAGCCTCTGAGTCTAGTTTGGACCTGAGTTAATAGCTTCTTACAACCTTTGGATTGGTGGGAAGGGATTTAATTTTATTAAAGTTGTGCAACAAATGAAGTTAAAAAAATATGTCTAAAAAACTTTGCCTATGTTGTTGTAAAAAAAATATTGTGTCGGATACTACCACTATTTCGTAAATTCTTCAGGTAAAACCAATAGAGGGGTTTTTGTGTTTGTCTTTTTTTTTTTTACAAAAAGCCTGGTATTTCTACCATTTAAAAATAGCTGGTTCGAGTTTATCAGTGGACAGGGGTGTTCTGCCACAATTCTTAAAATCCATCATTTAAACAAAGCATACTATATCAATCCTGGCATATTAGTCCGAATCTGTTCCTTTGGAAAAGTGCTGGTTTGGAACATAAAGCCATTATACTTCACTGATGCCTTAGCTGAGGGCAACATAAGATGGGACCCTATGTCTAGTACTAGTGTCATTTCTCTTTACATGTATTTCTTCTTTTTTTTATTATTTCGGAGGACATTTTCCCTGTTTCTTTTACCTTTCCTTTCTTCCTCTTCATTATTAATCTTCATTTCCACGCTGCCCAGAACAACTTCCTTGGAGTCTGAGGCTTTTAGAAGACTTTGTTTATTTACCTACATTGCCTTTACTTGGTCCCTATGGAGATTGACTGTGTGGATGATATCTTATAGCATTCTTTCACCAGGCTGAAGCTAGCAGCCACTAACAGCAGCCATAAGCCCGTAGATGCTATCAGCCAATAATGAAATTCATCAAAGTACAGAGAGTACTAGAACAGAAAATCATATTTTAGTTAATTATCAACATATTTTAATTAATATCAAAATGAATAATGGTCAATAGTTTGTACCAGCATTGACGACTTCCGAAGCAGTAAAGCTCCCCTGGATAAGAGTTATAAATTCGTCTTTGTTGAACAGAAATGAAATACGTCTATATGGGTCATAAGTTATGAAAATAATGTTATCCTAAGTGTAGTCTTATTGATACATATAGAAAAAAACTATATGCACCGAATAAAGTGATATGCAAACGTTATATGTTATATAAGACATGATAAATTAAAGTAAATTAAACGGCATACAACGATATTCGCTGAATATTCTAACCAAGACACATATAAACGTTGTCAATTGAAAGCGAACGTTTGGAAAAAAACTTTTGATGTAACAAACAATACTCACTCTACATTTAATTAGCCCCCACCCCCATAAAGCCCAAACAAACAAACCATCTAACAAACACAATACACAAACAATAAAAACCCTAAACCAAATCAGTGTGGTAAGATTATTTGTTTAAACCGAAATTTATCCTCGGGCCTTTTCACTCCCCCGGAAACAACATCAGTCGACAAATCAAAAATGCACCGTATTATTACGAATATGAGACAATAAAACACCTAGCATTGTAATTTTACTCTCGTAAAATTGTAATGTTTTGACGTGAACCTTCGACAAATAACAGCCTACTCAATATTCAGGGTCATGAACCCTGGGGAGCATTCATTATTGACTATAGTCCGTTTCTTAATCTTATTAAAATAAATAAATTGAGAAAAGTTTTCAAAGTATTTTAATAATAAATAATACATATAACAATGAGTAAAAGGCATAAAAAATGCATGAAAGAAGTACATTTATTTATCAAATATAGTACCAGGCTGGTACATGTTACTGGTTAATATTAAATGCATATTGCTTGTAGGTACATGTATAAATCTACACAACTGCATTCAATTAATACACTGTATTATGTAAATTGAAAAAAAAACCACACAGGTTGTAAGAGATCTTTTTTAAAATGAATTTTCTTAAAATGAAAAATAGATTAATAAAATTGCATATATCATTGTAAAAAAAAATCATAATACCAATAGACACGAAGTTCAACATAAATAAAGTGATACATTACATGGATAGAATATAATGTACAGCATTTTAAGATTTAGATGTCATTTTTCATATGAAAGGTAATTAAAACTCCATACCATTTAAACAATGAAAAGGTGGCAAAAGGCCTTTTTGTATCTACTTGAATATAATGAAAATAAATTAATGACACTGTACACATCATTTTAAGAAGAAAAAAAAGGAATAAACATGCTGTTCAAGAAACTTAAGTGATATATTACAGGAATCAATAGGATAAACTGTACAGCAATTTTAATCAAATATTGGATTTGTTTCCAAACATTGGAATAAAGGGGAACAACTTTTATATCATATTTAGAATAAATAATATTCTAAAAAAAAATATTAATATTTGTATTTGATGGCTAAAACTGAATATTTTTCTGTCAATTTCTTCTGTTCATGAACAAGACCTATACAATTATCAAACACTTTTATATATACACATGTATTATGTCCATTTCCCATTGTAACTAAGTATTTTTGTTCTGTTTGTATACAAGAGAGTATATTAAAAAAACTTGTATAAAATAGTAAGGCTAAATTTCAATTTAAAAAATAGCTCTTTTCAAAAATGTTACATGTATATTAATATGTTATATAAAAACATATGTTAGATGTATAGGTAGGAAAAATACAAAATAAGTGCACTCGATAAAAAAATTTGCTGGTATGCATTATGTGAACACTTATTGCTGAAACAATTCATCCAGTAACATTTAAAGTTATGAAACATAAATAAGAATGTTATGAATGATGTGTATAGAACAAATTCTTCTGTGGTTGGCTCCATAAATGCCACTAATTTAAAACCCATCTGACAGTTTCTTTTTGCTATATATACAGTGTCAAAAGATAGTTGCATCATGTGCATGTACTTTCAGTAATTTAAAAAGCCATAAAAAACATTTCAGTCCTATAAAACACTTTAAATTTGTCAAATGATTTTACAAATGATGTAATATGTACTAATATACCAGTAAGTCACAAGTGATATATACTTTTTAAAGCAGTACAATGTATCACTTATATGACAAAATCAGGAAACCTGGCTCAATCAATTCTGCACACACATGATAAATGTAATGAATGTGTATAACTTCAATGGTGTAACTTCAAAGATATTTAGATTTCCAGTAAACAGAAAGATATTAAATATATTGAACAAAGATCAAAGTCATAAACACTTATGTAACATACGAATGTCTGCATGAGTTTTAACTATCAACATTCTATGTACACCAAAATAAGATTGCGTCAATAACAAAAACTAATCTGAAAAACATATTTCCAGCATAAGAAATTCATGGGATTTCTGCAAATCCCATTTACTCAGAGAGTATAAAACACGTCTCGTTAAGTTTATAATATTTTCAAACTCCTGGTATTCCTTTCAGAGGTTCCCACCACTTAAAATACAGATACTCATGCACATTTGCAACAAGATGCCCATACAAACCTTTCCCTTTTACACGTACAAGACATTGTAGCTTTTTAGATGACCTTGCTTGGCTTTCAGTCAGCTTAAACCAAATATGTATAAATAGGGAGGACAAGTTGTAAGTTTATTACATGACAAAGAAGTACCTTCTGGGCTTCAGCAGACTTGACTGAGTCATTAGCAATATCAAATTGACAATATTTTCTATATTCCTGATCTTCAGATTATCTGGAGGCCACAGGTAAACCTGTAGATTAGAAGAAAAGAGATACACTAGCTATCATTACAAATCTAAATGCTGTCATTATCAAAAGAAAAGCGTGTATCCTAGATTACACTTTTTTATGGGCACATGCAGTATCTGAGACATGGTCAAAACATTACCATGATAACAACTATAACAACTCATTTAGTGGGAAATGACATATAACTATAAAATTTGTTATGGCTTTTCATACTCACTCTCTCTCTCTCTCTCTCTCTCTCTCTCTCTCTCTCTCTCTCTCTCTCTCTCTCTCTCTCCATGATCTCTCTCAACATCTTTGTCAGCAATATTTCTAGTGCAATGTGGCATTATTGAAATATATATATGGTTCATGGAAGCAAGGCAATCAATAACAATTACATGTACACTGTAATTACACACACACTCTCTCTCTCTCTCTCTCTCTCTCTCTCTCTCTCTCTCTCTCTTTCTCTCTCTCTCTCTCTCTCTCTCTCTCTCTCTCTCTCTCTCTCTCTCTCTCTCTCTCTCTCATACTTTCAATCGTATAATGTTATATTTACATAACAAATGCAGACCCTTGATTCATAAACACTCTCATCGTTAATAGATAAATAAGAACTAAAGTTAACAGTCTGGATGAGATACAGGTATCAAAACCACATGTACAGTGTACATTGTACGTGTCAAGGAAATTATGTATGGAAATAACTGAAAGCATGATTGACACAAACTCAATATTCTAGGAAAAACATACAATATTTTTTATCGTACAGTATGCTAGGTAACAATATGTGTAGAAACTTACTATAATACACCTGCATACACATTTCATACTAAAACATGTCTTTCAAGTCACATTTCACAACGACCATTATTTATTAACATTTTGGTAACACATGCAGTGGAATTATTGCATTGCAGGTTTTTAAAAAGGTATTTATCTAGTTTAACATTGTAAGTGAGTATGTTCTTACCGATACATGGCTGCCCCCTAGCACGTTGCATTAGCGCAACAGTTCGAAATTACACCAGATGGTGGTCTGAACTATACGGGAAGAAGAAGAAGAGATTGTTGACAAAATCGAAAACTCCTGTTCAGACGGTTTCATGCTGAAAAATATTTAACGAGATAAGGCCAATAACTCCAAACTTCGAATTCACATTAATAAACAATTGTTCTGCAACTTTAAATAATTTAAAAAGCTTGCTGATAGAATAAACATAAACTTTTACTTACTTTTTCGATCTAAACTCCTCTCTCGATTTGCAAGAGTCTCAAACTGGTCTCGTTAAAATCCCGTGAAAGACGTATTTTGGCGTTCTTGGTTTTTTATAGCTTTTTGTTGATATAAAAATCAGAAAGACTCCGATTATGCTAATAAGGGTGTGAGGTGTGAACAAGGACAATGAAAAGCTCGCCCGAACTTTGTCATATTTTAGCATTTCATAATGACATAGGGACGAAAGGCAGGCCATTATCTCTTTTATCTTTGAAGTGTGCATTAAATAAAACAAAGTTCGGATGAGTTTACTGGACCCTAGTAGGGGTCATAGGTACCCTTTAACGCTTATTATGAATACCTCTTGAGGTCTTCTACCTAATCCTAGTGTTTTCAAGTTCTTGAGATCAAACTAAAGTGAAATATAAAACCCCTAAAATGAGCCCAAACCCCTGGGAGCCACTTGGTGGTACCCCTACAGCCCAAATTTGAGACCGGGAAATATTAGCCCCATATGCCCCCTACACTGCCCTGTTATTCGTTCAATGCACATTTCAAAGATAAGGAACTTAATGGACCACCTTTAACCCCTGTATCATTGTGAAATGCTAAAACATAACAAAGTTCGGGTGAGCTAAATAGTCTCTTGTATATATTTCAAAGGTTCACGTCAAAACATGGCTGACACAAAATAATTCCAAATTCATGTGCAAAACATGGCTGACACAAAATAATCCCAAATTCATGTGTAAATTCTTTCGTTTTGGTTTTCGATTGAGGCTAGTTTTTTTTAATGAGAATAAAATCACAATGTAAATTGTCTGATCGTCCCACTTTAGTATTAATAGGACGATTTTTATGATTTATGATGCATGTTATTTTCGGAGAAGAGTAAACTGTCTTGGAGATCAATTTTTAGGCATATGTTTATACAAATACCGATATTCAATTGAATTCAGTGGACACAAACACATTTATAATTTTATCCAGGCGAGCTTTACTGCCTCCGAAGTTGTCAATGCTCAGATATATTATTCAGGCATAAATGTTATTGATAATTATTAAAATATGCCGATAATAAAGTAATGTATAATTTCCTGTTCGAGTACTCTCAGTACTTTGGTGAATTTCCTCATTGGCTGCTAGCTTCTACGGGTTTAGTTACTGTTGTTCGTGGCTGCTAGCTTCAGCCTGGCCATTCTTTCTTGCTGTTATATTTTCTAGAGACATTTGGTCTTGAGGACATCTTTGTTGGTGATAGGTATCTGTCAATTTTCATGATTCTGCGACAAACGGACAGACTTCTAAAACTACATGAATGGAATGCACTGCTGATGAAGATACGCTTCACTGAGCAATTTTATACTTGGCATTGTCTCGTTCAAACGTCATAATCTGCTTTGTAAGACTTTAGAGTCAAAGCGTGCGATCGGTTTCGACGTGACGTCCAGCGTCGGGTTACCACCCATTAATTGTGTATAAACCTCTTTAGGATCTCCGAAGTCTTATAAGGTAATCCATTATTCTTCTGTGACGAGTAAACGTCACCACCAAGGCATCAAGAACAAATTATGGGGGTGGCAAGGTATTCTAACGTCACGTTTACGCTGGTCTACAGATGTCTAAGTGTTTCTACAGTACATTGCATATCTTTATAGTAAAGCGACAAAACCTGTTACAGCCGGAGCACCATATTCGACTAATCCGTTAATTTCTATGAATAGTTTTTCATCTTTTGTTCAGAAGCTGTCGTCGAATTGCTTGATCCTAACGAGATGTATTTACCTTACTCATAGTCATTTATAAGAATCCTCTGCCAATAATTTGAAAATAAGTCAGTTATTTTGTTTGTTTAAAGGGGCATGGTCACGATTTTGGTCAAATTCAATTTTACTGTTTTTATTATTTACAATGCTTTAGGAATGCATTTCCAACGATCAAGTGAAATTTGAGAGTCAGTCGTAGAGTTATAAGTAAGATACAAGGCTCACAATTCTACGTCATGTAAACAAGGCTCGTGCCCCGTTTTTGTTTATATAGGTTCAATATACCAGTAAAAAATCTTTTCCAAGCTGATTTGTCTATCGTCTTATTTATTTTAAGCATAAATAAAGAGTTCCTAACGTTTAACACATTCATTTTAGGTTTAGAACTAGAATTTTCACTTCAACATTCAAAATGTTTACAAAGCTTTGTTTACATAGCAAAGAATTGTAAGCTCTGTAACTCGCTTATAACTCGACGGATTTTAATTGCCAATTAAAAATGCATTACTAAAGCATTGTAAACATTAAAATTGGACAACAAAATTTTTACCAAAATTGTGACCATGCCCCTTTAAGCATTGAATGCTTATTTTTGGATTTCGTCGGTTCTGTAACACACTAAGCGGTGCAGACAAATTAATATACCGCGCGTTAGTGCGGTATTCAATTAATCTGCACCTCTTGGTGTGTAACAGGACCGACGATATAAAAAAAAACCCCATTAAATGCTTATAGTTATAATATCCTGATGTCTATTTGGACGAAATATAATAATATTAATGCTGCATGCTTATGGTGAATAGTATGGACGAATACACCCACGGCTGTAGTAAAAGTACGTGCAATTTAAGTTCCCTTTTCAATAAAGATCAAACAAACCTATTAACCATCGATTAAGCGATGTACAAACTATTCACATTTTTTTATTATAAGTATATGTAATATAAATTGTATTTTTTGCTTAGAACTTTTTAATGGATTGGTCTTTGACTTTCGCCTTATCAAGGCTGGCGGGCTGGGGTCACGGAAAGACTACAACAAACTGTTTAATGTATAATTAACGAAAATTTTGGTATTAATACATTTGATCCTATTTTTAATCCAATGACTAAAAAAATAAACTTTTATAGAAAAATTGACCTGTTCTAATGTTCCTGCAACCGTGCATAAAAGTGTCTAACATCGTATGACTTGTGCATGGCTTCCATTTGTAACATTCGAGCATTTGACATCAAAATATACATATATTGGTGTCACTAGATGCAATTAGATTCAAAAGAAATCGAGTAAATGTAATTTTTGTGCAAAACAACAATAGGAATACAAATGTCATCGTTAAAAATGAATGCAGGTTTACAGGGGCAAATGGGGACAAAGAGGTTATTACATATATGGCAAACAGGCAAATATATGACAAATATGTTATCATGTGATAATCAGAAGCAAATGTATTATAATCATAAAACATGCAATCGTTAAACAGATAAATGTATGACAAACATGCAATCATGTGATAATCAGAAGCAAATGTATTACAAACATTAAACAGGCAATCATTCTATAATATTTACGTCTACCAAGTATATTATTCCCTCTATTTCTTACGGAAACTTATAGTTAATTTATAGCTCAATAGAAACAGACAGATTGAAATCTACACGCCCCGTTTATTGATTGGTCGAAATCTACAGCGGCTGAAACTGACAAGAAAGTGACAGGACCAAACTTGACACGCCCAGTTTATCGATTGGTCGAGACCTACAACTACCTACGAAAAATCACGGACTGCACAAAATAATCATGACGACGTCAGACTCAAAGTCTCACAGGAGACGATTTGGCTGTTTCTTTTAGTTAACGCTTAATTACTTAACCCGCTAACGCGGGTTATGGTTTTTTTCTGCAATGTCGCTACCTTCATATCCCGAATGAATCATCAAAGAAAACATTTTATTGTTTAACACAATCACATGGCAAACCGGCAATTATTAAACAAGCAATCACATGGCAAACAGGCAATTGTACAGACCCTTAAACGTGCTACTTCACCCCTAAAACAAACCGTATCATTCCGTGCAAGAAACAAACCGTACCGTTCACAAAGCGAAGCGTACTGTTCACAAAGCGAACTGTACCGTTCACAAAGCGAAGCGTACTGTTCACAAAGCGAACCGTACCGTTCACAAAGCGAACCGTACCGTTCAAAAAGCGAACCGTACCGTTCACAAAAGCGGACCGAACCAAACAGTGCAACTGTTGTAGTAGCACGTTTTAGGTCTGTATGACAAACAGACAATGATTTCATAATGTAAACTGGATTGATTTGTAATAATATGATTATCATACAAAGACAAATGCTTTAACTTTTATTATAATTATACTTTCATATTAAATACTTAAATCTGATTGGCTTAGACGCAGTTGATAATCCGTTTTATTACCTAATCAAAGGGATTTTGTTGTTTTATTACATATTAAATATTTGCGTCTATTTTGAACTGCCGGTCAATAGACTGCGATCTATTAGACCGCCGGTCAATAGTCTTCGATCTATTGGACCGACGATCAATAGACTGCGATCTATTGGACCGGCAACGTATTTCAGAACGCTGGTATGTTAATGTTACATCCTTTCGATAGTTCTCATGGAATGTATATTCCTTTACATAGACGCTGTTTTTAGTACTTGGTGAAACCAAATTCAATGTTATCAAAATGGAGTATCAAATAATCAATAGTTTTAAAGCCTGATATAAGGTAAAAGACTACATGTATTTAAAATCTAATAGGTTGAAGATTCCCCCTTCTTTGTGTAAACTATTAAATTGAGATGTTGTAATGCATGCAACGGGTTTTGTGCATGTAAAAGATGAAAAAAAAATCTTAGTATATTGCATAATGGCACGAAAATCATTGCAATATGCAAATTGTAAACCCCGAAAACTAAAAAAGGAATTAGGTAATAAAACAATTATTTAACGCTTGAACAGTCAATAGACCAGAATTTTTTCCCTTGGTGCAGGGAACAGCTCAGTATGATCTATTGCCCTCGGCCGTTGGCCTCGGGCAATAGATCATACTGAACTGTTCCCTGCACCTCGGGAAAAATATTCTGGTCTATTGACTGCTAAAGCATTAAATAATTGTATACTATTACCCTCAGCGTTAGCAAAACACTAAGCAACGGTTAAAACAACGAATTGTTACCTGCGCGTAAATTATGCGCGTACGGTTCGCCGTATAATTCACGTGATACCTATATAAAAGCGGTAAAACAATTCTCTAAAATTAAGACATTCATTATAATAGAATTAATAGTGCCTGTTTCGGAGGGTAACACTGAATAAAACCAATATAAATATAAATATCGATTGACAATGGTTTCCTCGGGGTGTCAATTTCAACTGTTATCCTTTAAACAGGCACAATTTATATAATATTACAACATTATTATGTTATTATTAAAACAGATCAAGTGCAATGATTTGATTAACATCCAATAGAATATTTAACATGCATTGTTACAATACAGAGACGTGATGTAATCTCCACACAAGGATGGCATGAATATGAAAAACAAACATTTATATGATTAACTTGCTTTTATATGATTTAAAAACAATGATCATTTGGTACATGAACAGTAGAAAAATGTTTTAATTTCAAATATGGTAAACAAAAAAAAATCGAAGAGATTTTTTTTTACTGCTAAAAAATTAATTTTAAAAATATATTTGTATGAAAAACTTGTACCATGCATGCAAAGTTTTCTGAAAACGAGAGAACACACTTATGTATTCAGTATCATCTTTTCTTTATTTCCTTGTAGCCTTTCACATCAGATAACATTGTACCTGTACAAAGTGAAGGGAAGATAATCATTGTAGACTTGCATTTATATTTAGAGCGATATCATTTTCCATTTATATTGAACATATACATTAAATATGCATTTTATATATATTAAAAAACAGTTCCAGGGACAATAAAGTATTGTATAAAACTGTCTTGCATGCTGTACCCTTTATGTTAGAATTTTCTTTTTGTCTGTCGTTTGATTTCATTTTGACTGTATGCCAACGTGGTGATGTCAATAAACCATTGAATTGAATTGAAATATCAACAATTCCTACTTCATTAATATCATATAACATTTTTTTCAGATGCTTGTTCATTTCTACAATTTATGAACATAATTATTTGTTGGTTTTATTCAGTGTTAAGTTTTTATAACCTTGATCTTATTAAAGTTAGTGTCTATCAAAATCAGCATTGTATCAGCAGATTCAGCCGTGGGTACCATGTCATAGGCATTCAGTTTTCAAATACAAGCTCTCTCTCTCTCTCTCTCTCTCTCTCTCTCTCTCTCTCTCTCTCTCTCTCTCTCTCTCTCTCTCTCTCTCTCTCACACACACACACACACACACACACACACACACACACACACACACACAGAAAGAATCATCAGGTTTGGGTATGTTTTGACGGCAATGATTAATCATACTTTTGTCCAAAATGTTACATTATATCATTATGAAACCTAGAAAATAATACAATAAGAAACTCTCTCTGTCTCTCTCTGTCTCTCTGTCTCTCTCTCTCTCTGTCTCTCTCTCTCTCTCTGTCTCTCTGTCTCTCTCTCTCTCTCTCTCTCTCTCTCTCTCTCTCTCTCTCTCTCTCTCTCTCTCTCTTTGAGATAAAACAGTTGTGCACAGTGTTACGTTTTATCGGTATGAAGCCTGTCAGTTACGGAGTGTTACGCAGCTACACATACATTTTGTTTTTCACAGTCACGGACGAACGTGCTCCATCGTGAAACCTTATCAAAGTTGAAACATATGTTATCCATCATGCTGCCTTTTAAATTATCAAATTATAATGAAGTCTGTGACAGATGCACGATTTTACTATGACAAGATATTTGGGATTCTTACAATACCGTTGAGTCGTACTCAAAAATTATTGATTGTCATGCAGGTTACATACACATCGCGACTACGTATGCACATAAATACATGCATATCTACTTACTTATGATCTTGTAGCACATTGACTCTATAGGACTGCAATAACACAGGCTCGGGGCTCCGCAAATTCTGACTTGAGGAGAAGTCGGCAAAATCGTTAAAAAGTCAAACACAGAATATTCCTCAACACGACTCGAATCTGTGGAACCCAGGAGAAGGCTGTGCTGGACTGTTTGTGTCTGTGAGCGAGATGAAGAGCACGCGCAAAAAAAATCTGCAACGGGAAATAGTTTCGCATACTTCAAAATCGGTGACAAAGTAAAACGATGTAGAATAATTAGATGCAAGATACAAAGTTCAAGTGTTCCTCCGAGCTCTCTCTCTCTCTCTCTCTCTCTCTCTCTCTCTCTCTCTCTCTCTCTCTCTCTCTCTGTGTAATCGGTATCCATACACTAATAGATATAAATAAGAGTAATATAAAGCCTGTTAAATGGATATTTATTGAAAATCTAAATATTTCATAAAATCATCTGCTAGACCTATCACAAATCATTGCAGATAATGATTTGTTTGACATTTTGACATTTTGACATTGTTTTTTCTATGATTTGATAGAATCAATAACTGATTAAAATTTGTATGCCTCTACACAATCAGAACACTGATTTTTTAGATCCAATACAGATCCAAAATATCGATTTTATAGTAAGATTGGGACCCTCCACCTTTTTGGGTGGGGGTGGGTGGTGGGGTATCGAGAAATGCCAAGCCCCCTCCTCATACACATACACACACAATGTCAAAAAATGGAGTGAACGATACTGTTTGCTTAGTGGTTCACAAAAAGAGCTACATGTAGAAATGCACTTCCATTAAAAAATGCATGGATGTATAATTATACGGGTAATTGAACTTTTCTTCGATTTGTTTTGTACATTTTGCACGTATGATTTTTTTTACAGCAATTCCTGTCGTTCAAAAACAATATCAAACATTTGTTACTCTAAGATTTCCGTTTTTCCGATTGTTTTTACTAATATGTCGTAGATGGTCTTAAATAATAATTCATAGCTGTTAAAATGAGATTGGCCAAATAATAAATACCAAATGACGTACGCCGCAAACACCATTTCCTTCTGTCCAATAATCGGACAATCCTTCTAATCTTATTGTCTGCTGTGATTAAATCTATAGGTCTGATCAGACATTGTTGCAACAAATTATAAGTTGTGACTGTTGAAGACATTCGGAACACATCGGTCGATTTGTAGCTCGTTGGTGTGGGCGACGGAATTAAGGAAATGGGGTTTATACATGTACTCTAAGAGTCGTGTTCACGCGGGTTCGAATCTGCCTAGGCACACAGAGCGTTCTACATTGTCGAGGTAAACAAAGTCCTCAATCTCGATTGATGTCGGCACGATACGGGTTCTTACTGTCAACCCTGTTTATACGTAAGCCTCGTTCATATGAGGAGACTAGTACATGTACTTATAACAAACAAAAAGAAATGAACAGTTGTTGTCATATACTAGTAAAACTCCATGGGTCACTCAGTATCCTTAAACGAAACGATTCTAGAGACAGGCTCAGAACGTTATGAAAAAAAAATCATTGAATTCGAAATTCTAGCAAATGCCTGAAATTTCTAATTATCGTCGACATCAATATGAGCCAATTATCCATTATACCAACAAAACTGATAATTCTTGTCTCGTGTCAATTTCATGTGAAAAATTGAAATTATTGAATTATTCTGGTTTACGTATTGAAACTCATCACTGCATTGCTTACACCCTGGATCATTTTTCCTCATTGGAACATAAGAGAAATGGAGTCCTAGTAATTTTAAATTAATATGCATGCACAACATCTATGCAAGAAGCTTATCAACCAAAAATAATCAAGTTCGAATTACTATTGCACACAGTTCAGGTTACCGTTGGTACCAGCATGTATAGTCAGTGTGATTAAAACATTCAGTAAATTTGAGATTCAGTATGTACAAACGGATTAATGTCCATAGGGAGACTTTGTCAGCAGAAAAGGCCATCGGAAAATTCATCAAAGTACTGAAAGTACTCTCTATAAAAATTTCTAATACTTCATCACCAGCAAGTTTTGAATAAATTAATGCATAATTCATGCATATTGACTTCCTCAGAGGCAGTGACATTTGCTTGGATAAAAAAATATTTACATTCAATGGAAAATCAACTGAAAATTGATCTTTACCTTCTGAAAATAGATTATGAAATCAATTTTGTCATGGAGACTGATATAAAAAAAATGTATTGGACAAAAATTAAAACGTATGAAGGAGTAAATATTTTACCTGGACTGTGGAACAAACATCAGTTATAGCTGAAAAAGTGTCATTTTTTAAAGACACATATTGTATTTGTTGAATCAAGAGAGGTGCATTTTTAAATAATCTCTCGCTTTGAGGATTGAAAGCTTTGACAAAGTCACTTAGCTCATTTAGATTTCGTTTTAATTTTATATTGCACAGTGAAAAAGGTATTGATACATATTCGAATTTTAAAGTATGCATTAACTGATTAACGTGAGCATTATTCATAATATGAATTTATAAACAGGCCCAGTGCAAAGGGCATCATGTCCCGCTCTGTGCTGTGGTGGTGCCACCAACTGATGGAAACATATTTCAACATTTTAGGTCTCCGAAAATTTGGACCATCGCAACAAAGACAAAGGTTAGAATCTCCAGGAGTATCAATTGTAAGCTTTGGTAGGAGTTTGTAAAACTGTAAGAAGCCAGTTAGCTCACCCGAACCCGATCCCCCAAGATTGAATAACCTATGGTCCGTTAGTAAAGCCCGTATAGACGAAAAACACATCAGGTCATTGTGAGTAACACGCGCAATACTAGCATCTGTTTTTGAAGGTATTAATCACCCCCCTCCCCCCCCCCCCCCCCATTCTGACCACACCAGAACAAACGAAGATAATGGATTTCAGGAGTATTTATTGTCAGCCTAATTGTCTCAAAAAGAGTCTGCCAGACGCATGGGACCGATAAGCTTACCCAAACTTTGTCATTTTACAAAGAGATAAGGTCAATGTTTAACAGATATATTGTGTTATCTTCCTTATCGTCGAACTCTGTATGAAACGAATATCAATGCAGGGCAGGTGACCAATTTATTCATAATTTTCAGCCAACCAATTTGGACTGAAGTGAAACCACCAGGACAAATAGTGTGAACATGCTCACTTCTAGATTTAATATCTCCACAACGACCTCTAGAGCATATGGAAAGTGGTGATAGAGAGAGAACCTCTTCAGTACATCCTCAGCTTTTGGAGGGGTCTTTGGCTCTGTTAAAGGCCAGAGAGGTCATCTTAAGTTTATCAAATCCCCCCCTCATTCTGCCTAGAGATAGGCAGTTAAGGTCGGCTATCGGTCCCTTTATCATCGTATTATGCATCGAATAGTTACACAGTACACTCAGGTGATCAATGGGCAACCATTTCCCGCCATGCGATATGACACTTCGATGATAAGGGAGAAATGGCTAACCTTTAACCCGTATTTCTCTGTAGAGTGTGAAAAATGAAAAATTTCAGACCAGCTGGCCTTCACTAGTGCCACATAAATATATTCTTGTTATTCTGAATGTCATCTCCATTTCCACAAAGTTTTACTCCAAAATAACGGAGGAAAGAAGTCTTGAAAATTCCTACCACTGTCATCGTATTGTCGGACCACTCTAAAGCCCAAAACAGAAGTCGGAAAAAGTAAAAGGGGAAGAATAATAGCCGACCTTATTCTTCTAATTCTTTATAGAATGTAAACAAAAAGAGAAATTCCAGGTGAGCTATCTAGTCTCTAACAAAACCATAGACCCCTTCAAATACTAACAATAGATACTACTCAATGCCGTAATGTTTTCTTTATATTCCATGTGTTTCTACGTTTTGGTGGTCAACATTTGTGGAGAGATATAAAAATCTTGTAATATGTTTCCACCCCAGAGCACCAACTTAATGTACCACTACAACCCAGAGCTGAGTGCCGAAAAATGAACGTCGTATGGAACCATCGTTCTACCTAATAATGAGTTGCTAAAATTATTTGTTTGATGCAGTTGATTCAAAATAAGAATGTGAATATCTTTCTCACAATAGGTGTAAAGACGACACGAAGTTTGACTACGCTATCTTGCCTAGACAATGTTTTCAAATCAGTATCATTGGTGTAAAATAAATTATGCACCCCATTTTATTCGAGCCTACAATATGTCTTTATAATAAATGACATCAAAATTTCTAGAGTAAGTTATAATTGTATTGTACATATATTTGTTCGGGCGAGTTTTAATTGCGTATTATGTATTTATTTCATAAACAATATTTTCTCACGGTTAATTTTAAGATTTATATGGTGTTTTTAACGATATCAACTTTATGATTTATGACCTGTATACAAAAATTATTGTCAATTTTTTTTTCTATTAAAGGTTGCTATTTCCTTATCCAGGCAAGCGTAACTACCTCTGACTTAGTCAATCATTATGCAGTTTTAATTTTACATTGATTTTATAATTATTATTTTAAGTAATTCCAGTGATAAAGCAAAAAGTACTCTCAGTATTTTGGTGATTTTCCTTATTAACTGCTAACTTTTACGGAATAAGTAGCTGCTCTTAGTCGCTGCTAGTTTCAGTTTAGCGAGAAAAACGATCTTGATTTCCAGAGGGGGATATTTGGATGATAACGGATAAGTCCACAGCTTTTGTTTTTACCCATTTGCATCGTGCCTTTGCTGCTTTGTATGAAAAATACCACATGGCTGAAGTTGGCATTCAAAAACGCAATCTTAATAAAAGCTGCAACAGGAACATTTATTTCGACCTTAATATTGAAGTTGAGAAGTGATCAGAGACCCAGATTATTTCTTTACTGTCCTTATATTCAGTTTACATATCAATCAAAATTTTCAATGACATTATCTGATCATTCATACTCAAGCAGTAACCCATCGAAATTTCTGCTTCAGATATAGTTCGGAGATAATTTGGAAGTAGTTAGTCAGCTTGATTATAGAGGACAAACAATGTACAGCTGTTGGCGTGCATAATTCGTCACGATGGAAATTCCCCGTCTGGTTACAGTGACGGTCTATTTGGAATGTAACAATATGTCTGAAAAGAGTAGTCGATACACCAGTCAGTGTTGAAACCGTGGACCGGCTGGTCACTAGTTATAGTTGGCAGTTAGACACACAGCGACTATGAACACACTGTACATAAAGAACACAAGACTTCCGAACAGAACCCGTTCCGAAGGCGACAGAGGTTTATCCGGGCTCTCAAATTCATCCTCTATCACAACTTCCGGTTCCTGAAAATTAAAAAATAGTTCTAGAAAAATGTTTGAAAACTGAGAATGCTTTGGCACATACTTCTATTTATATTAAACCCTATTTCAAGGGGATATCTCTTTCGAAACTTTAGCTACATGTATCCTTATGCTGTGTTTTAGCCTTTTTTTATTAACAGATGGTCACTCCAATTTTGGGGGGTTTTAATCACCCCCCCCCCCCTTCCTCCTCCTTAAAAACCTTAAGCTTAGACTAACACGTGCTCCAATTTTTAATATGCAGAGCATCCTCAAAATGCACACTTCGGAGAAAAGGCTGTTATCAAATAATGCCGATTCGGCAGGAAATAGTATAAACAAATCAGATAGTCGTGTTTATTTACGTCAATTGATGCACCTATCGGAAAGTGGGTGACACCCCCACCCTTAACTATAAAAGTTAACATGTCATGTCCTACTTGTATGTATTTTCACGACCCCTTTTCCCTATCCCTACTCGTTGCTGTTGAATATCTGTATCTTATGTAGTTATATATGGTATTACATGGAGACCTGCCTAATTTACATGTACCGGTTTATAAAAGAATGTTCATACTGAATATAGATGTGCTGGTTTTATTTAGATTTTGTAAAAAAAAAAAAAAATTAACATTAATAGGGAGCGAAAAGGACCGAAAATGCTTGGCAAGCAAAGATGATGAAATAATAAAAGTAGGGAAAGTCTGAAATGATAATGGCGGATGGTGATACGTTTACTGTCATATTTTTTCGATCTTACATGTAGTTGTAAACTATTGGCTTATATCTCTCAACAATGCACAACATTAAAAAGACTAGACAAGAAATCAATCGGCAGAAATCATATGTTCACTGACGTATGACAAACACTGCACAAGTAATAAAGTGTTGGAGCGGAACAGACGACAACAGTGGCAAATCGTTTCGTAAATGTAGCATAAAGCCTTCATTTAGACTAACAAACAACATGCAAATGTATTCTGCTGAATATATCAAGAAAAAACTTTAATCTGAAAAAAACAGAAGACATTCCATTACCTGCTTGCTTTTGCCTGCCATTTTACAGCGAGTTGACAAACGACTCTACAGCTGACCGATTTTGTCAATTTGCTCTTTGCTCTTGCTAGCTTTTAAAAATATATCAAGGGACCGTGGATCTGTATGGTTCAGTAAGCACAGGCCTACACCCATCCGCTTCACCTGTCTAACTTTATGACCCGCTCCCAGACACCATTTTCCGAAGAAAAAACCCCAAAACTGGTGATTTAACTGCAGATTGAAGAAAATCGTCTTTTTTGTTCTACATATTTTTACCTAGCAAATCTGTCTTCTTAATACTACCTTTCCCCCCCCCCCCCAAATTATGATTTAAACGAGTTTTCTTTTATCACATCAATTTAAAAAAAAAAATAAACATAAAAATTGAAAACTAGAACGATGTATGCATTAGAACTATCACTGGAATAAGAAAATGATTGTTTTCCATCTGAATACATTGTTGGAGCAGGCACGTAGCATCAGGCGTCCCATCCCACCACTTTTTCTCGCAGCAATGATTTTTTTATATTTACATATTAAAAAATGAATTACCATTGGGCTCCCTACCCCTCATCCACCCCTACTTTTTTGAGAGCATGTAAAAATTGAGGTGAAAATAAGGATTTTAACAGTGAAACTGAAGTTATAGGACAGTTGGATAGGTATACGCGCTACCCCCCCCCCCCCTCAGCCCCCCCCCTCCCCCCAGTCCCCGCCCCCCCCCCCTCCCCCCAGTCCCCGCCCCCCCATTCTCTACCGATTTTTTCATTTATGTAATTATTTTTAGTAGTTTTTTATTGCTTGTCAAGATTTGGTCTGCTGAGCCCCCCCCCCCCCCCCCCCCCCCCCCCGTAAAAAAAAGATGCTACGTGCCTGTGAAGGAAGTCTATCAATGTTTAAACGAGGGGAAGAGCAATATAAAAGCATTCGTTTGAACACATTTCATGGTATTTACCATTACCCCATTGTAAAATATACTTGTCTATGATACCTAAATCGTGTATTTGGAATAGTTTGTTCAATAAAGGATTTCTTGCATTCGAAAATCGTTTGCAAACAAATAAAAAGTGATAAACGTCTTCTTTTTTCTACATAATTATGCAGCTTGGAAAATCAATAATATTTCCTCTGTGTATATCATAATTTAATAAACAATTGTGTCTTGAATGAATGTTGTTATAATTAGTCTATTACCATGAAGAAAATATTTAGCAACTTTTCTATCACTGGTTTTATTAGAAACGCTTCTCTAAAATTGACAGTCGGATGTTGCTTTCTGGTATCCGAATTTAGTTCCGTTTGATTATAACATCTGGAATTAATTAAAATAAATGAATTTTATGTGACGTACTTAAATAACTCTAGGAGGTACATATAATTGTCTTCATAACGAGTACTGTAGCGAGAGGTACACGTATTTTTTCTATAAATGTTAGCAAATCACTAAGATATTGGGCTACAAGATTGTACAGTGAAACTCGTTTAGTACGAACACGAATATATCGAATTTTCGGATATAGCGAACTTTTTTTGGAATCCCCGGTAAAAATCTTAGCAAATCTCTGCAAAATTTCATGGTTATAACGAATTCGGATACAACGAATTTACGGATACTGCGAACTGATTTTGAGTCCCGTAGAGATGAAATATAACGAATTTTAACACCTTTATAACAAATATCATTACAGTTTAAAAAAGTTAGCACTACCAATTAATAAAATATTTTGAAAGAATTTATTTTCATATAATTTTTTTCAATTCACAATCCGATTATTAAAGGTATCAAAGTAATGAATTTTTTTTTAAACCTCATTTAGCGAAATTTATAGTCTGGTGAAAGAAAACATGTATATAGTAAATTCGCTATAGATATTATTACGAATTCGTTATACGGATATAACGAATTACGGATATAACGAAGTAATTTCATGGGACCCTAGGACTTCGCTAAAACCGAGTTTTACTGTAGTGAATTTTAAACTTAATATAATACAGGATACAATGATTCCATGAAGGCCAAAATTAAAGAGAGCATTGAAGAATCGTTCACAAATAAGTGATGTTTGATCTGTGGTATTTTGGAAAAGACGCAATGTATGACGTGGTGCAAGAAATGTTGTCATGTCGTAAATTTTGTATTTACACCCACCCAGTAAATTCAAAATTTACAACATGACAGTGTTATGAACGACGGTTGCTTACGTGCTAAATGGTTGATATGGCAACAGAACGATAATTGAGCCTGATCGCCGGAATATGACTGCTGATATTTTTGTTTGCATTTTGCCGGCGTTTTTTTAAACGAACTTAATTTTTTTCATTTAGAGTAACTGAATTTAAGGAGCTAAAACATAATATGTATCGACTATCCAAATGTTTGCCCAAAAAAACCCCACACAAACCCCCCCCCCCCCCCAAAAAAAAAAAAAAAACAACAAAAATAAAACAATCAAACTTGAAATCTAGGTGAAGAGAAAAATACTTTAAAGGGCATTTAGAATATCATTAAGTTTTTACATATATCATCAATAGACAACTGAACACAGAAAAGTCTTTCCCAACTGGAGGTGGTGCTTTTTTCATCTTCACTAGTACGTGTTAATATTTCATGTTCATCCACACTTTCTCTTTTAATGATAGAATTTTATGTGATTTCCTTCCATTTAATAAATGTGTTAAGTTTTATTCGATTTGGAACTCTTGAGCAAAATTGTTTTGGCAATTCGATGCGACTTTTGTTAATTTGATTTATTCTTCAAATTTTTCAATGACTTTGAGAGGCAAAAGGAAGTAAATACTCTAAATCATATTATTCCAGCAAAGATAGCATTACAAAAATTTCAGAATGTGCTAAAATTCTGTACAATTAAGAAATGGCATGCATGATTCTTCGACCCTTTAAGGGTTCATTACCAGTGCTTAGTAGTACATAATAAGTGAGGGAGAAAAACTACTGTATACGGAAAAATATTCGCCTCCGTTTTATTTTCGACCCCTTTTGCCCTCGTTGTTAGTGGGCGAATTTAAAACCGAGCGAATGTTAAAACAATTTTTAAATTTCTGTGTTAATCAGAAAATGTATCGATCATAAACTATTTATGGGCGAATTCAACACCGGGGACACCGTTTGCAAACATAGAAGGGTCTAAATACCATGGGACGAAAATAATATCCAGGCCCATCCCTTACTGATGATTGACATCTATGTTGCTAGTATCTAGACTACTATCGATTCATATATTATTGGTTTTCTTGCTAAAATTAAAATTCGGCAATTGGTAGATAATAACTTCGTCGCAACATAATTATCATAATAAATATCATAGGCGTCGGAACCGGGGGGGGGGGGGGGGCACTTTTTTTTTGCAAAGTAAGACCTAACCATTAAGCACAATAGCATTTTTCTTGCAGTAAACATAATTGATCTGAAATTGACTTTGAAAACATATTGAAATATTGAGAAGTTGGAGTTACAGGTACACTAGCCCCCCCCCCCCCCCCCCCCCCCCCCCCCCGGATTAGGATTTTCATGATTTCGGGAATTGGGTTTTGTCAAGATTTCTGAGGATTAGTCTAGCCCCCCCCCGCCTTTCAATTTGCTTCCGACGCCACTAAATATATCAGAGGCTTTCACCCACCATGCATTGATGTTTCCTCTGTAGAATATTTCTATTGGCGTTATCGTATTCCACCAAATTACTGGGTATAACTCTCAAATTTACAGTTGTCACAAAAGACAATGAAAAAAAAAACTCACTGAATGTCAAAAATAAAAGAAAAGATAATGGTAATGTGGTTTCGTCAGAAGCAAATAGCATGGAGCACGAACAAATGACAAGTATCTCTGTTCAGTAGGGGTAAAACCAGTGACCCCTTGGGATCGAACTGTCCTCGTGTAGCTGTGAGATCGAGATCTGCATAGCCCCAAAAATCAATGACTACAGTTAGAGAGACGACAGATGAATCAAACACGGCCTACACTCCAACAGTGGAAATTTCCCCGTCCTCAATGATCGCCTGCTCATTCTGTATGGGCTGGAAACAGTCAAATGGGGCACTCTATAACATGTCAGAAACTCTTATCGTTTAACAACGCAGGGTTGGAATATTGTTTTTTTAAGGGCCCTAAACATCTTTTGGATATTTTTTTCACAAAAAGTTACCTAGTTTAGAACTCAAGATATGGATTTCTTGTACATACAGGGGGTATGCAAAAAAAAAATAAAAAATTAAAGTTTAAAAGAAAATTGCAATTGATTAAATAATTTCGTAACTATATTTACTAAGATACAAAGTTGTTGATGAACCGTTATAAAACGAGGATATGGGCGACATTACTAACCGAGAAAGTTTCAAATTTTTTTTTTCAATTTATCTGCATGGATCCTCAACTTATTTCACTTACATAAAATCCCGAATTCCTAAGCCACATTCTATTTGGAGCGTGTACTATGTAATTTAAACAATGTAGAATTTTCGCATGAAATAGAAGTAGTCATATGATCCAATAATTGGCCAGTCTCTTAACACACTTGGAACTTACACACTTGTATCAGTACGTTCAGTACAAAACTTTGTAGTAAAGTAGTTTAAGCGGGCTTATAAAGAATAGCCTCATAATTGTACGCTGAACTTTATTCCCTTCCGTGGACACCATTATTTAATCTGGTGACAGTTTGAACATGACTGAATCTTAACTACAGAATGTAAATATTGAAGCTTAACAAATATATTTTTGCTACAGTTGTTGTCTAAAGATTTTTAGAAATGCAAATTATGTTCTCTGTTCTTTTTTTCCTTATTAAAATCTATCTTTTAGAGCCGGGTATGTGGAGTTAAAATGTTGAACATTGCATGCTTCTTTTAAAACAAAGTATCCACAACAATACTATTTAGCAGAGTAATTTTTTTCATAGATAATCAAATCAGTGTATATATATATATATTGATGTGTGTGTATACTATCTATGTGTATTTTACTTCTTTTTGTACATATGTTTTATACGGGACCACAATGTAAACTAGTACTTTGTTACTGAATGTGCTATTCTGTCTAAACATATTTATACAGTGAATTTAATTTGCTGCAAGCTAAGTGACATATGCACACAGATGCTGCCTTTCCAATCTGATTAAAGTTAAAGTAAATATATTTTATACAGGGCCACAATGTAAACTAGTACATTGTTACTAATTGTGCATTTCTGTCTAAACATAAGACTTTATTATTGTATTCGATCAAAGGAAAATCTTCACCTAAGAGGGCTTTGTGCCAAGTTTGGTTGATATTGGTCTATGTATATGTTACAGTGTATTTTTTTTTTTTGCAATGAAAGCAAGCTAGGAAAATCAATCCGATTAAAATAATATGTGGCATCAAATCAGCTTAACTTTAATCAGATTGGAAAGACAACATCTGCATGCATATGTTACTTAGCTTGCAGCAAAGTCACTGTATACAATTGCATTTGTCTTTTTGATTTATTTTCTTTTATTTAACTTTCTACATCTTTTCAAGCTATTTTCAATGAAATAGGTGTATTTATTTGCCTTGATAAATATTTATGTACATAAATAAATCAAAGTACCGAAGAACTGACGGGGGTTGATTTTATCGATGTTTATTTATTTTAGAATCAATGATATGTTATTTTGCATTACAAGTACGGGTAGTTTCTAATCTGTATTTGAATTATGCACATTTTTATAATATGAATTTTTGGACTTTTTCGACACAAGAATGTTGATAAAACCCCATATAAATCATGTTAAGTAATATTTAAAGATAGAATTAATTCAATCAAACTATGTATCAGTGATAGAAATATTTCTGGAAAATTTATGGATCCAAGCAATATTGAACTCTAGTCTCGTTCAACCAAACGCTCGGCTGTCGCCGTTAATCTCCGACAAGCTTAAGCAAGAGAGACTCTCTGCTTGTCGGAGATTTACGGAGACAGCCGAGCGTCGAGTTGAACGAGACTATATTGAACTCTGGCGTAAGAATACATACGACTACAAATAATATCTAAATTGTTCGTACCATTTAAAATCTGACTATTTTCAAAGTATTTATAAATAGGTTTCCTTGAAAAACAATGCTTTAGCATACATTTTATCGTATTTATAAGTTATTTTCAAGAACTAAGTCTTGTCAGCGGCGATGATTTGTGCTTTGGTCCAAACACTGTTTCACTTTCGGTTTGTCAGAGTAACTGCATAGGAGAGTTGATTAAAATCAACTCCCAAAAATGTGGTTGAAGGGCTTCATCAAACATAAGATACTTTTTAAAAGAGTTGAGAAAGTCCTAACGTTTCTTTCATTTTATCCTTCTCAACAGATTCATCCCAATATAAATACAAGTAAACTGCAAATGCGTTTTTTCGTTAAGTTTATTTACACTGATTGAAAAATATATCATATCTTCTTGGAAAATAATAATATAAATCATAACATAAAGGCACAATAACATTCGTTTCACAGATAAACAAGATGAATGGATTGGCACTGTTAGAACAGGGAGGTATATTTCAGTCAGATACCAAATAACGTAAAGGAATCAGGATTTCTTGATTGATTTAGTTTTTGCAAATTCCAGAAGTCTGTTTATTGTGCACTCTTTTTTTTGAAAGAATTCTTCTTGAAATTACATGTTAATCTAAAAATCTTGAAATAAAAAGTTTGAATTTCCTGATAGTTTTAGTTCTTGTTGTTGCTGTTGTTGTTTTTTCAATATTCAAAATATCAAATAGCTAAAGCATAGTACAATCATTCAGGACAGTCACTTTCAATCATAGTAGACCACAAGAAGCCTAATGTTGTGTTTTAGATAAACTCAATATATGCTCGCACAATATTTTACGTTATTTGTTTTCAACATCCAAAAGGCATTCTTCTTTAGCATATCCTAGCATACATATAGTTTTATTACTTAAATCGAGGAACATAGTATAAAACATATACACATATTTACTTGTGGGTGCTGTACATGTTGCATTAAATTTAGATAACAAAAATAAAATGGTAAGAAAGGGTAAATTCAAGATTTACTACTAGGTCATCTATCAAATATAATCAAATTAAAAAAAACAACAACATGTATCCATGTGAAAAAACACATTCAATCTTAACTCAGCAAACATGAAAATAGGTCTAACAAAAATCATTCAATATCAAGACTAACTTGGAATTCAATATTTTCATTAATCAATTTGAATACAATAAGTATGGCAGAATATTTATTTAGAAATTATAATACGGCTATAAATTCCACTATCTAGAGTTTAAACATCATTTCTTGTGTAACTATCATAAATACCATAGTGGAAGAGAAAACTGAAATTCACTGAATATATGTGTATTATTAACTGACATATAATTTTTATCACTGTTACCATTACTACAAATCAAAACACTATTTGAAATAAAAGAAGCATCAGTTGCAAAATCAAATCTTTTGTCAATTGAAAATAAAATTAATCTTGATTAAGCATCTCCATCAAACTATCATTCTGCCTAGTAGTCACAATTCATTCTCTCACTGAACAAAGACCATCTAGTTTGTCAGATAATGAGCTATTCTAATTCTCCTTGCTCTCATTTCTCACAACGACGAGAACAGTGACAAAGACATGTCATATCAATCAACGTCTAATTAAGTAAATCGTAAGTTAACAACACTGGGACTTGCATGCACAAAATGCACAATAGAAAACTTCTAGTTTGATTGTTCCAAATCAACTTATTGAACCAAAAAAAATATATTTGATTTAAAGTATCTTGCATTTCAAAACAAAATCTCTACATAAAATATTTACATACATGTAATTGTACTTACTGCATAGACATATCAAATTCTTTGTAAGTGTATACATGCAATTTCAGTAATGCATTTACACTCTCCAACATAGAAACATGCATGATAATCATATATGTACAGAATATCACAGACCACGATTAGGAACGATATGAATTCTTTGATTCTCAATGCAAAAACAGCGTGTAAACATTGGGTTTCATTGTAACAAAAACACACACTATAGTAAAACTTAAAGCACATCTTGTTTGCAAAATAAATTCAAAACAAAATTATATCAACAATTATCTCAACCGGCAATCAAAAAGTTTTGAACACTTGTTTTCTTGCTGTCACATGTGTAATACATGTACTGAGTATGTCACATCTGTAACACATGTGTAATATTGTAGATAAAGAACAATAGTACGGTAGACCAATACCAAAACAAAATTGACTCGTTGACTGAAAAAAAACCCCTATTAGGCTGAACACTAATCTTCAATATATAAAAAGTCCTAACACAAAGTCTAGATCTAAAGTGCCTTTAAGTATATAGTAAATAATATTCCAATGAAAAAAGACACTGGCGTTTAGAGTCATCCAACATTATAATGGTCAATATAACAGCAGCCTTTACGCCAGAGTCTCATTTGACACATATACTGCACGGTTTAACGGTTTCCAATAAAGCCTTTTGTGGCAGACTGCTCAGAGCATATCAATAATAAACAAATGGTCTGAAAGATTTATCACCATTTTAAAAACACTTTTCATAATTATTTATGATTAAAAAAAAAATGCATTGTAACATTACAGTTTGTTTTTGATAAGTTTAATATTCTTTAAATATTTTATAAAATAAAGGCATGTGTGTGTGTTTATATATAAAAATAGAAAGGGGTTATATATCCTGCAAAAAAAATAGTACTAAATGTATTTGGTTAAAAAAGAATGGCACTTTGAATAGTAAAATATAGATGAAAAATATATTGAATTTTCCCACTGCATGTAAATAAGCACACAATACATGTACATATACTTAAATAAGATATGAGAGTGAACAAAACTTTCACAGATCAGCACCACATTATTCGTTTAAATGTTTTACAGGGTTAAAAATCAGTAGTTACAGCCGCGTGTTGGATACGGAGCGAAGCTTGATGACCGGTGACCTGTCCTCGGCAACATGACCTTGGATGAACTTCTGTGTGCTGTAGGCAGAGAGGGGCTGCAATGGGACTGTGGACTCAGAGTGGACCTACAGAAGATCAATGCTAAATGACACGCAGATCAATGTAATACGCTGATTAACAGCCAGAAAGAGCCATTTACACGTTATTGTAATCCAAAACAGAAAAAAGCTCTGAATGTTTATCAGTTGAATGTTTATCAGTTGGCTTAAAGTGATAAATTTGTGAGTTTAATTGCCTCTAGGATTACAAAGTCCAAGATGACATGCGACTGTTTATCATATTTTGTCAAGAATTTACTTGTATCAGTTATGTTTATAAATTTATCCCCGTTACCAGGACAAAAGTGGGATGCAATGTGTGCAAACAGTTTTAGAATTAGTAGTCTACTCGTATTAGTGATTATTTTATCAAAGACAAAGGCAGATGTTCAATATATACCATCTAGAACAGCGCCCTAAATGCATATAATGTTATAGCTATCTTATGCAGACAACATCAGATAATTCTACAACGGTAGGACTATGACCCATCTCTTCAGACATAGTAGTATTCATGTAATTTATTTTCATTAGCCTTGGCTCATATGAAATTATCTGGTATATTAATATGGTGTAATGATCAACACCAATAATGGTAATTTGGGACGTTTTATTCCACTACATTTGAAAAAATTCAGTCAGACACACACAGACAAACAACATTTCAACTCACCAACCAAATCCCTCTGCAAGCCAAAAGTACAACAACAAAAAATGCTAAGTTCAGGAAACTATCACTCATCATTTGTAATATCATAAGATTTATTTCATTAATTGCTAAGTGATTCTACCAATATCTCAGTTTATCTGACATGTTATGCAGGAAGTTTTCAAGTTAATGAAAATTAGAAAAAAGATTCCAAGCAATAAGATAAGTTATTTCATATGGAACCTATTCATGTTTAAAAAATTCCAAAAATCAATGTTATTTAATGCCTCTGTGGCATTACCAAGAACTAATCAGACACAGTCTAACTAACGGAGACTTTGTCAGAATATTTTGACAACTGAGCAAAGTAATCAGTTCTCTTAATATTGTCATAACAATTTCCAATCTTATGATTCATGGTGATTGCAAAAGCTTGATCATCTTCAGCTGACACGTCTGCCAACCAACACTTTTTTCCCCTAACAAACAGGTTCATTTGGCCACCAAATAAGCTCACACACTGCACCACATCTCTGCCAGCGATATCCTTAAAAGGCATCTGCTGTTTGTCAGACTTGTGCAGATGGTGTATACACAGGAGCTTTTTCTGGAATGCTATTTTATTGGGAATGATGGCAACAATCAACCAACTGAAAAACTTAATCTTACCCACTGAAGGTCACTGGTTATACAGCTATGAACCAATATCCTCCCCGTTTCAGAGGTTTGCTAGATATAATTTTAGCGATAATTCTTTTCCAAAAGATGTTATAATCTTAATCACATTTTCAAAAAAGTTAGATTTATGTTGTATCAAGTGAAGCAAAATTTGGCAACTAGAAAAATGTATATACACAGGCAGGAGTAATATAATCTGAATTATTTATCCGAAAGAGGTCGTCTTCTCATGGGTCATTGAGCCTTTATATGGATATTTTTCTTGTCCTTTATTCTAGATACAATCATAATTGCCAATAAAACTAATGGCTAAAATTAAAAACAAGTAAGATCTATATTTTACAATACCACTAGTGGCTGCTAGAAACAGCAGAAATGTACTACTTTATATCAAAAGAAAAAGGATGTGTACAATATATACCGATAAAAAACTTTATCATGAATCAACCAAATCTCTGCTACGTACGTCATGTTTATCACACATTTTATCTTTAGCTACTCTGAAATTATTTTTTGAAAAAAAAACTCCAACAAAAATTTTTTAAAAATAATTCAGTGAGCAAAGTACATATATTCCATATGCATTGAATGCACAATCATTCATTTTTTTGCATTTACAGAACAAAGTTTTTCATACTATCACACCTTCTTCTGCACTAAGATCACGTATATAGAGAGATGAAGAAATACTTCAAGAAGATTCAATGTTGACGTCCATGGAGATTATGATACATGTAGTATGTGTTAATTAACCTAAAATGAAAGTTATTGTTGAAATAATATGGTTCTAAAAAGTTCTGTTATTATAGCAATGATTGATTTATTTATTTTTTAAATTGTGACACTATATAAATTAGAGCATAATTTAGTTGAAGCTGTAGAATAATCTAAGAATTAAATTTCAAACTTTCTAAATTTCTTTTTGATAGAAAAGAGTTCTGATCATGACAATCAAATGAAAATTCAAAATTCAAAATTGAACAATATTAATTGTTTCATAAACTTTAAAGAATAGGTAAATGTTTAATTAATGTTTAATTAACAGAGAAATTATTTTGAAATTATAGTCTTCATAAGAAAAATAATTTGCAAATCAGTTAGGGCCAACTAAAAAATCATGAACTCAATGCTTCAGCCATGTTCGTGGAAAAGGAACTCAGTGAATAATAATTATTAAAGTGAAACAAAATTAGTTTGTGAACAAACATCTAAAGCTACATTAACAAAGCACACAATACTGGAAACATTAACAATGGTGCGGTGGTCTATCCTGCAGAGTTAGTCCAAATCTACGACAACACGGAAGTATACCTAAAAGTCCTCCGCTAACTCCACCTGAGACAGAGTAAGAGTCCCTGACCGCCTAGTGAAAGAAACGCTTAGCTTATCGGCTGGCAGCTTCTACAATTTAATCACACAAGACATAGAGGGTTAGGTCCAGTCAAAACAGTTGGATATGGTGCATTCTTAGTATACCCATAGACTCACAACTAAATCGCTAGTTGACTGTCATGCATGTTTACTAGCTGTTAAAAAAATTAAGAGTTAACATTTTTCATAAACAAAAATGTATATGTTATAAATAATGTATATGGCAAACATTTTGAAAAAATCAAATAGGTATACTAGTTGAAAATGATGATTTAACTAGCAATTTAAAGCAACAATTGGCAAGGACAAATAAACTGGTCAAGCAGCATACTACTTAGCTTGCATCAGCCACTGGATGAGTTACCGGTATACCAGACTGAATGTGATATAGTTGATCATCACTTAGTCTTAATTGTTGCACAGGGATTGCTTTTAGATTCAATACTAATTTCTTGAAGTATATTACAGCTCCATTCACTTTATGATGATATTAATTAGGTTAATTAATTGCAATAGAAGAAAGCTATAAGCAATATACTACTTGATGGTACCAATCAAATTTACCAATCAAATTATGCAATCATTTCAGGCCTTTAATTAAACTTCCTTACACTTACTGAGTATTGTGTATTTTCATTATTAAATGAAAACACAAGAGTCTCATATCGTTCAAACAGAATGGTATGTTGACTGGGAAAGAAAATTCCAAAACATTCTATCAGTCTGTAAGATAAGGATCAAGTTACAGTGTGTAGAGCAATATACAAAGAAAAAGTCCTGTCTGCAGTTCTTAAAAATTTGAAAAGCTAGGTTTGATGCCTTTTTATTCATTTGAGGTTTGGTGGTTTTCACCGACTTTCATGATTTTATATTCTGTCATTGTTATGTTACAAGATGTTATTAACACATATCTCTCTATGTACATGTAATTGCTCTTTGCATTCCTTGTGCACACATATGCAAGTTTTTACGATCTTTTTCCTGATTATATGCAGATTTGTTTAAAACCATGCATGCCCAAAGGAACCATCAAATGGAGAAGTTTATGCACTTAACATCAATACTGGCCAATATTCTCTAATGAAAGCCCCTTTCTCTGCTATCAAAAAAGCAAGAACAAAAAAGTTAAACTAGAGATCAGTAAAACTTCACTATATTAAACTGACAGTTTCATATGACAGGAACTTGTGAATATGATTGTCATCACATAAAAAGCATCTATTTTAATAATTAATTAAGCCATATCTATTTCTATGCATCAAAGCACCCATTGTATTTTGATAATTATAAAGTCTGAGAGTTATATACATGTATACGTTCTAGCAAATAAGAAATAAATAAAAATTGGATGTGCACCAAATTGGTAAAGTGTTAATTTACATTACTTACATGGTAAGCTTAAAACCATGTAAAAAACCCCACATGAATGGTAAAAACATCAAACCTTTAGTAGGGTAAATAATTCATCCGCATATTTTTAAAATAAAATTATTAAAATACCCAAGCATATTGTTTCATAGAAAAGTAACAAGTACTTGACAGTTGGGCAAAATAGAGTGAACATAGGAGTTTGGAAAGTATACAAAATGTAATAAGACATATCATCCAATTTTAGCTCATATTTCTCTGTACAAAATATAAGCAGTTCTGCTTTTTCACTTGAATTGCATACAAGAAGTGATAACTTGATAGCAACAGAGAGCATTGAATGTGTGTGTGTAATTCACTCAAAAATAGTTCCAGGGGTCCCAAAATTATAGTGGGTAGCTCAACGCTGACAATAAAAATAACCTCTCGCAATATGATAGCATACATGATCATTAGCTGTTTTTACCACACAGGAACCTTGCTAATGTTCCAGCTATATGAACTCACTATAATTTGTTGATCTCTGTCAAGTTTTAGCCTTGAACTTTCATTCTTCTTTTTTGAAAATAATTAAGAGCACATGTTTCAAATAATTGTTGAAAGCAAAATTAGATGCTTATTTTCATAATATTATGAATTGGCCAATATAATATGTTAAGTGCAAATAATGTTCTCAAGCACATTGCCTTGGCATGGCATTGACATGTGTTAATAGTATAATATGGGTATCGGCATTCAGCAAATTGAAGAAACAAATGCATAAAGGTCAAACTTACGCGCTTACAAAAGGAGAAAGGAAGGAACAAATACCACAGAAGTTTCCTCTGTAAACATACAGGACAAGTTACTGTAAACATACAGGACAAGTTACTGAGTGTGAGAATGTTCTGTACTGCCCATTATTACACAACAAGTACATATTCCACCACCCTAGCATCATAAATCATACATGTATGTACACATAAAAACACAATTTCATATATTTTTCACCAAAACATATCATACAATTATAAGCTAAAAAGATATGTGGGCATCTAGGACGAAGATAAGGCACCCCTATGGACCAGGCCTTCAGCAAATCCCCAAGCTCAATTAGCATCAAAACCAAGGGATACTGTATTGACACCTGCCCATCCTGCAACATCAGCATCTATTTGACACATCCAATGGTGTTTAAATGTTTGCTATTTGACTTTGTATTGTAGTCTGCCCAAGGTAATCATACAGGTGAGCGTCTGTTCTTAGGGCCCGCCGATGCAGATGCTCAACAAGGCAATGCTTGGAGTCTCCCTGACTGACAAAACAGCTGTGACCTTATATTTCAATAAAGTGTTTTATGAGGTAATGCTGCAGCTGTCTGTCTATTCTTTTTATTACTGGTACTCTGCTTGAGACATTTTTGATAAATAATTTAATAATTTCAGTTAGATTATTCAACCAAGCTAACATACATGTAAATTCAACTGTAAAAATGAATGATTATGCAATCATTCAATAAAAAAAAAAAGAAGATAAATTTTGACCTTGAATTATAACAGTCTTGATTTATCTAACCATTAGTTGTTCCTTTTTTAAAATTTTCAATGAGGACATCCTGATACTGAGAAATCAGGTTCAAAGTCATTTATTGAAAATAGACCCAAACCAGTAATTTACCGGTTTAAAATCCTCTTCCTCTCTCCACCCATGTAATTTCAGTGCATTGAAAATTATCACAATATAGAACATTTCTTATATAATAGTTAAGTGGAGAACACATTTGGCTGGCTCTACAAAATAAAGTGCCTGGATGACTGAATAATCTGCCCTTAATTCCAAACGCTGCCACTATGAAATTCAAATTAATTATACGAGGTGCGTTTGTAATTAATGACAGCAAACCAGTATACAAAATAAAGCAGGATAAAGTGCAAAATTTATTGCGTCTTAGTCATAAATAACAATCTCATACTGGGTGCATATAATGCATTTTTGTGCCTGCAGTGTTAAAATACAGCATGCACGTACAAAATCTTCACAGATCTTACACAACTGCGGTTGCCATGAGGAAACATCAAAGCATCAATGTGAATTGATTTAATACGTTCTTTCGTGCTTTATTATGAATGACAAATACTGTGGAATTATCACTGTTCGTAGGGGGTCAATGTTCGTGGCTTTCGTGGGTAATCCTTGCCTAGTTCCCCATTAATTTACATCCAATACACAATCATTTGTTTAATATCAATTAAAATTATCCTGATTACTTTACCAACAAAATAACATCCCCACAAACCAGGAAAATTTTGGTTACCTAAGAACATTAACCCCCATGAATAAAAATGATTCCACAGTAGTGATCTTACAAATGCAGTTTCTTTTATGAAGACTCTGTGGTTACCTGGAGATAGGAGATTTTTTTTTTTTAACTTCCCTGCCACAACTTTTCTTTTTATCTTATAGAAAAGGTCTATTACATTTTTCTTTAAAATGACCATACTAAAATTCTTCGTTTGTAATATCTAAACTCTTAAATAGAAATTAAATATCAAAGGAAATGCTGGTCATTGTAAGCAATTCTTGAAGAATTAAAATGGCTATACTATTCAGAAGTTCATGCACAGAATAACCAACATTTGCTATATATATATATGGATACAACCAGTTATTTGTAACACAATAGATGTTTTTAAACACCCATCCGTAGAACATTTATGATACAGCACAAGACATTCAAGAAACAATCACAAGGCCGAATACAAAATATTTTCATTATGTACCTAATAGAAGTGAAAATCCTATATAATTGTCAGAAACACCATCTGCTTTTGATTTTAATAGCATTTCTTTTCACAGAGAGATGATTTTCCACAGTGTGAGGATTTTTATCTATCCCAGTACTAGAGATTCAAAACTTTCCCATTAATGAGCTTATTAGTGAGGGAAATGCTCATTATACTTAATATCTTTATCTGGTACATGTATTAATTTTTAGATTAATTTTGCAACCATATTGGTAGTACAGTTCAATTAAATTTTAGTTTTCTTTCATACTAAAATGCAGGTAGAGTATTTTTTTACCAACATATTTTTATGTCTAGAAATCAAGCTTCTCCTCTGTAAGGTAAAAAGGGATATTATTGACCTTAAGAAGTGCATAAGGTAAAGTTCTTCCATATGGAAATCACATGGAATATATACTACACTAACACAAAACAGGTTATATATTAACAGAATGATTTTTTTTGTTATTGGGCTTGTTGTCTTGTTTTCAAATTTTTTTTGGTAGAAAAATGTCATGCAGAGCAGTTATTATTTGTCAGATCCATTAATACTGGTCATACCGAAACAGGCAAAGTGATTGAGGTCAAATATACTTAAACCAACTTACAATAACTTATTTTTATTCCAGACTATAATAGCATACATTAAACATCTTCTGTAATAAAAGAATGATATGAATATACTTTACAAAAACCTATTTTTATTCATGCACAAAAATGGCACAAAAAAGTTGTTAAAACAATGTAATCAGACATTATAATGCATGTATTTAAATTAACATTTTTGTTTTCTACAAATGAACTCCAGTATCTTGAGCACTGATATCTCAAATGCAATGGATAGGACAAAGTTTTTAACCAGTCCCATCTAGTTCGAGATAACAAGGTTTGACTGTACCTACAGTGTAGTTATGCACTTATATTAACTTATATCAACAATATTTTCATGCATGGACATAAATACTTTATTGTTGTTTTCAATCTAAGAGTTATACATGTATTACATTTAATGCTGTAAGGGGTTGTTGATCTGAAAGTTTTTTTTATTAAGGATCCTATCATTTCAAAAAAGTTCAATTGGTTAAATCTTTTAAGGTGCAATGCTTTGCATATACATATTTAAAAAAAAGAATTAAATTACAAGTTAGAGCTAAAAAATTACGATATTTAAAAAATTAATATATTTCAGTAGTCTAGTGGTTTGTTCACTGAGCTACCAAATTAAACAACCAAATATGACAATATTTCAGTATGATTTGACAGAAAAATCAAATCAACATATGATAAAATACTTTTATAAATATTGAATTTGAAGGATGTTTAGAGGCACATTAATAATCAAATGATATAATGAAACACTACACAGTTGTAAAAGACACTGTGGTAATGAATATATTAATTACTTAATGTAAAACACATTACGCACTTGTGTAATATTGAATGATCGCATATGATATAACAAGTCCTGCAATGAGATAATCGCCTAGCTTCTAAAGATAAAGCAGGAACAACTAAAGTTAAGACTACGTGATATTTACCTACCCTTCTTGTGGTGGACTCTGTAGCCTGATTGGCCGTGTCGCGGGTCACCCTGATGATAAGGTCGGGTATAAGGGCAATGACTGCGAGCACCACAATACAGAGCCACACGGTACCACTAGACAGACTCGTGGTGTACACCTTGTAGAAGTCCTGGAGAGTCTGCATGAACGACCTGGGAGGGAAGAAACATGAACCATATGGACAAGGTGTTTTTCAAAATAATTTTCAATAGCCATTTTCTGTAAGCTAGCATTTTATCAAGAAATCTAATTTGACTTTTAAAAAAAATCAAAATCAGAAAAAATATTCATCTGTATATAACAGATATTGTATGGTTAACCAAATGATGTTTACTTAGGAGCAATGCAACAGATCAAAGATTCCTTGATAAGTTTACAGCTATAACTACTTCAAAGGAATGCAGTGTGAGTGAGTGAATACTCACGGCCAGATCAACATGGAATAGAGCAGAGTCATGCTCACATTGCCGACCCCCGTGATCACGTAGGCCATGAACATCGGGAGGGGCCAGTAGTACGTCTCCAGGCACAGCTGTCAAAAAACAATAAGTTGCCTGTCTCAATACATGTATACTGAGGGAAAATGAAAACCTGCAGGTGTCATAACAGTATTTCACTGAAGGTTCACGTCAAAACATGGCTGAGCCAAAATAATTCCCGAATTTTCCCTTGAATTCGGGGCGTTTCCGCACGCGACAGGAGCTGATTTTTTTTATGAGCTGAAAAACAATGTGTAAGAGGTCTAACTATTCCATTTTTGTAATAATGCGAGGTCATTTGAATTTTTGATGCGTGTTGTTTCCGGAGGGGGGTGAAAAGGCCCGGGCTTGATTTTCAAGCACATGTGTAACTTCGAGGTAAACAAAGTCTCACGCCTTGCTGGATGCACGTGTGTATTTTGCTAGGAAATTGTAAATGAAGCGTTGTTTAAAAAGATGTCAAGAGGATTTTTTCCAGAAGTTCGTTTTGAATTTTTAATCTGTATCTAAAGTTGTGCAATTTTGGTAAGAATATATAGTAAAATTTAATACTGTAGTGCAACCTGCAGGAAAACGGGTTTGCTATGTTAAAAATTGTTTTACCTGTGTTTTAGGTATTAAATCAGCGTGTTTAGACGGAAAATGACAAACAATGGGGTTTTGTAGCCAGCAGCACGCTTATTTTGTTTTTAATGATGCATACAAAATTAGCCCACATTTCCTCTGAAATGTTCTACTGCCTCAAAACAATGACCCATTTATAATAGATCGGACCGTCTAAACTGCCCGGAAAATTTTCAGCAGATCAAATACGATGTAGTATTCATCGTCGTAAACAACAAAATCTTCTACGGGGTGTGAATTTCAAATAAAATCGGTTGTTTAGGCCCTTGTGTTACAGTAAGAAATGCTCAATTTATGTCCAAAATTGAGAAATATTGGTACGAAAGCGGAAAACAGCTGAGATGTATCACTCATGTTAGTTAGATTAGAACAAGACCGTGCTATTTTGGACAAAGGTTCTCACCATTTTCATAAATTGTATGAAATAATGACGTTTTCTCTACCCCACCCCCCAGAGGCAGGGTCATTGAATTTTTTGCTGACATAATTTCTAGGGTCCACATGATATTAATTAATTTGCGTCATTTTATACATTTTCATACATCACTTGTCAATTTAAAACCAAAAAATCACTGAATATCAAAACACCGTGTAAATGCATACAGTATAACTTTGATCATATTTTCATAAATCAGTGGCCACCGTGTACACCGTGGTGTTAAAAAATCGCTCATAACTTTCTGAAATGAGAAGATATCTTCATATTTTTTTTTTAGTCACACAACACAATGAGTATTAATCAATTTATTAATGTTGATTTTGCGATAACAAAAAATGAGTTATATTGCAGGTGTCATAACAGTATTTCACTGAAGGTTCACGTCAAAACATGGCTGAGCCAAAATAATTCCCGAATTTTCCCTTGAATTCGGGGCGTTTCCGCACGCGACAGGAGCTGATTTTTTTTATGAGCTGAAAAACAATGTGTAAGAGGTCTAACTATTCCATTTTTGTAATAATGCGAGGTCATTTGAATTTTTGATGCGTGTTGTTTCCGGAGGGGGGTGAAAAGGCCCGGGCTTGATTTTCAAGCACATGTGTAACTTCGAGGTAAACAAAGTCTCACGCCTTGCTGGATGCACGTGTGTATTTTGCTAGGAAATTGTAAATGAAGCGTTGTTTAAAAAGATGTCAAGAGGATTTTTTCCAGAAGTTCGTTTTGAATTTTTAATCTGTATCTAAAGTTGTGCAATTTTGGTAAGAATATATAGTAAAATTTAATACTGTAGTGCAACCTGCAGGAAAACGGGTTTGCTATGTTAAAAATTGTTTTACCTGTGTTTTAGGTATTAAATCAGCGTGTTTAGACGGAAAATGACAAACAATGGGGTTTTGTAGCCAGCAGCACGCTTATTTTGTTTTTAATGATGCATACAAAATTAGCCCACATTTCCTCTGAAATGTTCTACTGCCTCAAAACAATGACCCATTTATAATAGATCGGACCGTCTAAACTGCCCGGAAAATTTTCAGCAGATCAAATACGATGTAGTATTCATCGTCGTAAACAACAAAATCTTCTACGGGGTGTGAATTTCAAATAAAATCGGTTGTTTAGGCCCTTGTGTTACAGTAAGAAATGCTCAATTTATGTCCAAAATTGAGAAATATTGGTACGAAAGCGGAAAACAGCTGAGATGTATCACTCATGTTAGTTAGATTAGAACAAGACCGTGCTATTTTGGACAAAGGTTCTCACCATTTTCATAAATTGTATGAAATAATGACGTTTTCTCTACCCCACCCCCCAGAGGCAGGGTCATTGAATTTTTTGCTGACATAATTTCTAGGGTCCACATGATATTAATTAATTTGCGTCATTTTATACATTTTCATACATCACTTGTCAATTTAAAACCAAAAAATCACTGAATATCAAAACACCGTGTAAATGCATACAGTATAACTTTGATCATATTTTCATAAATCAGTGGCCACCGTGTACACCGTGGTGTTAAAAAATCGCTCATAACTTTCTGAAATGAGAAGATATCTTCATATTTTTTTTTTAGTCACACAACACAATGAGTATTAATCAATTTATTAATGTTGATTTTGCGATAACAAAAAATGAGTTATATTGCAGGTGTCATAACAGTATTTCACTGAAGGTTCACGTCAAAACATGGCTGAGCCAAAATAATTCCCGAATTTTCCCTTGAATTCGGGGCGTTTCCGCACGCGACAGGAGCTGATTTTTTTTATGAGCTGAAAAACAATGTGTAAGAGGTCTAACTATTCCATTTTTGTAATAATGCGAGGTCATTTGAATTTTTGATGCGTGTTGTTTCCGGAGGGGGGTGAAAAGGCCCGGGCTTGATTTTCAAGCACATGTGTAACTTCGAGGTAAACAAAGTCTCACGCCTTGCTGGATGCACGTGTGTATTTTGCTAGGAAATTGTAAATGAAGCGTTGTTTAAAAAGATGTCAAGAGGATTTTTTCCAGAAGTTCGTTTTGAATTTTTAATCTGTATCTAAAGTTGTGCAATTTTGGTAAGAATATATAGTAAAATTTAATACTGTAGTGCAACCTGCAGGAAAACGGGTTTGCTATGTTAAAAATTGTTTTACCTGTGTTTTAGGTATTAAATCAGCGTGTTTAGACGGAAAATGACAAACAATGGGGTTTTGTAGCCAGCAGCACGCTTATTTTGTTTTTAATGATGCATACAAAATTAGCCCACATTTCCTCTGAAATGTTCTACTGCCTCAAAACAATGACCCATTTATAATAGATCGGACCGTCTAAACTGCCCGGAAAATTTTCAGCAGATCAAATACGATGTAGTATTCATCGTCGTAAACAACAAAATCTTCTACGGGGTGTGAATTTCAAATAAAATCGGTTGTTTAGGCCCTTGTGTTACAGTAAGAAATGCTCAATTTATGTCCAAAATTGAGAAATATTGGTACGAAAGCGGAAAACAGCTGAGATGTATCACTCATGTTAGTTAGATTAGAACAAGACCGTGCTATTTTGGACAAAGGTTCTCACCATTTTCATAAATTGTATGAAATAATGACGTTTTCTCTACCCCACCCCCCAGAGGCAGGGTCATTGAATTTTTTGCTGACATAATTTCTAGGGTCCACATGATATTAATTAATTTGCGTCATTTTATACATTTTCATACATCACTTGTCAATTTAAAACCAAAAAATCACTGAATATCAAAACACCGTGTAAATGCATACAGTATAACTTTGATCATATTTTCATAAATCAGTGGCCACCGTGTACACCGTGGTGTTAAAAAATCGCTCATAACTTTCTGAAATGAGAAGATATCTTCATATTTTTTTTTTAGTCACACAACACAATGAGTATTAATCAATTTATTAATGTTGATTTTGCGATAACAAAAAATGAGTTATATTGCAGGTGTCATAACAGTATTTCACTGAAGGTTCACGTCAAAACATGGCTGAGCCAAAATAATTCCCGAATTTTCCCTTGAATTCGGGGCGTTTCCGCACGCGACAGGAGCTGATTTTTTTTATGAGCTGAAAAACAATGTGTAAGAGGTCTAACTATTCCATTTTTGTAATAATGCGAGGTCATTTGAATTTTTGATGCGTGTTGTTTCCGGAGGGGGGTGAAAAGGCCCGGGCTTGATTTTCAAGCACATGTGTAACTTCGAGGTAAACAAAGTCTCACGCCTTGCTGGATGCACGTGTGTATTTTGCTAGGAAATTGTAAATGAAGCGTTGTTTAAAAAGATGTCAAGAGGATTTTTTCCAGAAGTTCGTTTTGAATTTTTAATCTGTATCTAAAGTTGTGCAATTTTGGTAAGAATATATAGTAAAATTTAATACTGTAGTGCAACCTGCATGTTGTAGCTTTCATAAGAGGGATAACTCTTGCTGAAAAATGTTAGACAAATTTCTTCATAAATCACCACATGTAACTATCATTTACAACATTCACCTTGAGATTAACTGCAATGACATTGACTGTGTAGGCTATTGTCCCAAAACTCCATAGGCCCATCATCTGTAAATTCAAATCTTGCAATATGTAATTAAATCACGCAATCAGTTGTGCATTTTCAATTCATATATTATATTTTCCATCACAACACAGCTGTTAGACCATTACGTACAGGCTGAAATATTCTCTTAGTCCTTCTCTAGCATTCACATAACACACTGGATTTTTATATTCTTCTTGGTTAACATAACGATGAACTGCATTTAATTTGTCCCTACATTCTCTAATGGCATTGAATCTTGCTATAAAGATTTCATTTTCAATTGTAATTCATGAAAAATAATGAATTTGATTGATTAAATATGAGACTAAGAGTAAACCTCTAAATGCAGAAATTATATAGAAATGACTCATGTTGCAGTCAGAAAATGATAACAAACAGAGCAAAGGATGTGAATGCTTTAAACATGAAACTGAATTATGCAATATCTAAAACTAAATTCAATAAAATGGACATTTAAGAGTGGCAAGAATTGCATTCAATACAGTAAATTGTTTTGAAAAGGTTGAAAGTATTTTCTACAGTTACCAGGTTACAAATTTTACTCGTTTTATAACTGTCACAGAATTTTATAAAATGTTTCCTACCTTTCCATCTGGCCACAAAGAAACATCGTTTCCAAACAAAAATACAACACCAAAGAAAAACACAAAAACATGCCATAATCCTACAATGAGAACAAATCATTAAATAAATATATGCAATCTGAATTGGGTAAAAAGTTATCAATATATAACACATGTATCAGCTATAAATCAAGAAAAAAAATCAGTAATGAGTCTACTGGGAAACTAATCACAGGAAATCTTCATCACATTGTTTTCTGATTTTTAAAAATTAAATTTCATGACATGCAAACACACTATTGTATGGAAAGCTACAAAAATATATTGATAAGCTAGATGATTTCTTATAAAATGGTCCTTTATTGTGTGATATTATTAGCTACATGGTTTGTAGTTGACCTAATATGGTTTATACATAGTCAGTAAATTCCATATGGGGCAAGAGCTGAGCATGTATAAACCATATTAGCTAGGTCAACTACAAACCATGTAATGATTATATCTTACCGACTGTCTTTTTTTAATGATAAAATGTAAATATATAAAACAAGGGAAATCAAGCTTTTTATAATATTACAAGTTTCAATTTGAGTATGAAACCTGACGTCATAATGCTCTAAAATGACATCATAATGCTAGAGAGGGGGTAATATTTTCTACTGACTATGTATGGAATATACATAGTCTCCACGTAACTGCTGTTAGCCAATGTTTTTCTTACAATTTAACAGGGGGTAAGATATATGTACTTATCAAGTTAATACACATTATAGATGTAAAAAATTAAAAAGAAACAAAATTATTATCATACATATAGAAATGAGTGAACACCTCAGTCTATAATTGCTACTTCTATGGAGTAGGATGCATCCTTAAACAAATGACTTTTGTCCAATCAATAACTGACAAATTCAACAGCACTAGACAATATATTGTACTTTTATAAAACAAAACTGGCTGCATTTCAGCACACGTGTCCCTCATTCATACTTGAAAGGATGGTAAAGTAATGGAGTATGTGCTATTGTAACGAATATGGCTGAAAGTGAAGATAAAACAGAATACAAATTATAATAGTTTTTTTGATTACTTTTAAATTCAAAAACTTAAAAATCCAGAAAAATAAATGAAACCCATAAAATTGTGGTAGGGTACATCCAGTTCTTAGATTAATGGATCAAATGATGGAATAAACAGGCTTAAACTGGGGAACTAATTACATGTATCAGTAATACAATGTACTGGGCATGCGCTGTATGATGTCAATTGACTGAGTGCATGGAAAAACTTATTAAAACACATGCATTCACGCGCTTCAGTTATTACAGGCTGGTGCTTTTATTTTATGAAATATTACACAGTGAAGGGGTTGTATTATTTTGTGTACGATCACTCATCTCTGACCATGTAAAAAAGAAGTGACAATTAAAAATTTCTGGCATTTGGAAAATGACGAGTTTAGTTGTCAATAATCCAAGAATTACCTGCTCTTGCGCCTCTGAAGAATTTTCAGAAAATATCAAACTTAATTCATTTAGAAAAAAAGCACTTCAATTCCAGTATATTTTAAGACTTGCCATATTCTTTGGTTTTTGGTATATGATAATATCAGACAAAAAATTAAGATTTTTCAGCTGTCTGCTAGCTAGCTTGAATTAAAATATTTTATGTTTTTCTAAACTGCATGATATGTGTTATTACATGTTAATACAAACCTAATACATTCCACTTCAAGAAATTCTTTTTATCTAATTTACTATTTCGAGTGATATTTCTGAAATAAAAAAAAACACTGGATAGAAAAAAAGAACATTTATTCAATCAGAATTTTTTAAATCTAAACCCAATTAAAAATTTAAAATATTTCCTTGCATGCATATATGTACATTTAATCATTCAAATTTTCTCACATTGGGAATTCAAATAAGTCTTGTTATAAATTCAATTTAAGATATAATGGGTATATGACAAAATATAAAATTCAAAAATAAGTTATAAGTTAAATCAACAAAATAACAAGAAAATGAGTAAAATGTATCTTTAGCCTTACTTATAAAGATGAGGTTTATCGATGAGATCTCGTTGGGATATGTGCTGCTCGAACAAGCTGTAGATGAAGATGGGCAGTGACGTCATGGTAATGTTGTAGAACATAAGATGAAAGCTCACCAGTAGGGACTGTCAAATAAACCGTAATCAATCCAAGATAAGTCAATATGATCGTTAGTTCTTATACATCTAAATTATAAAACACCATATCAAAGTTCACCAGTAGGGATCGACTGTCGAATAAGTCACTAAAACCATGCAAGGCAATAATACATGTATCTGTCACATACTCATAAACATAAAAAGCAAGATCTGCATCTAAAGAGTTATCTAAATCATATCTGAACCATTTAGATTCATATCATTAGTGAGTATGTACACGAGTTTCTATAATGACTATAACAAGAACTAGGAGAATAGCACACTGGGGTGTTCAATGTTTAACATTTACATGTATAACTAACATATAAAGGTGGTGATCCATTAAAGGGGCATGGTCGTGATTTTGGTCAAATTCTATTTTTCTGTTTTCATTTTTTATTTAGGAAAGCATTTCTTATGATCAAATGAAATTTGAGTGTCAGTCGTGAAGTTATAAGCAAGACACAGGGCTCACAATTCTTTGTCATGTGAACAAGGCTCGCGCCCTGTTTTTGATTACAAAGGTTCAATATAGCAGTAAAAAATCTTTTTTAAGACGATTTGTCTATCCTCTTAATCATTTTAAGCATAAATAAACAGTTCCTAACATTCAATACATTCATTTTAGGCATAAAATTGGAATTTTTACTTCAACATTCAAAATGTAAAGGAAAGCTTTGTGTACATAGTGCTCGAAGAATTGCAAGCTCTGTAACTATAACTCAACAAATGACACTCAAATTTTGGTTGCATATTAAATATGCCTTTCTGAAGCATTGTAAACATTAAAATCGGAAAAATAATTTTTGACCAAAATCGTGACCATGCCCCTTTAAATGAAATAACATACCTGTTGTGAAAAACCGGAGTAAAATGCAAAAAACAGCTGCATGGTAATAAAGGCTACATTCTGAAACAAAGAGACAATCTATGTAAATAGTCCAAACCTTTAGAAATCAATTAAGTTAAGAGAAATTACATTGCTTGATATTCTTGCCGTAACTAAATTACATAGTAAGCTTACTTTGTAAAAGAAATACTGGACAAGGGTTGCCAGTCGATAGTAGAAGTAATGGCCGTGGACCAATAAGAGTCTCTGTAAGAACCGGAACTTGGCGAAGGCATAATCACTATTTCGTACCGCCTGTCTACCTTCTTTTCCCATAATGCCTGAAAAATGTTTAGGTAAAAGTTCATTGCTCTCACTTACATAGTTTGTTTTGTTGATACAGTAAAACACAGTTATAGCAAACACGCTTATAATGAATTGACCCTTACAGCGAAGTGATTTTCATTCCCCATGACAATATTACATGTGGTAAACTTGACGGATATAACAAATTACGCTTATAACATAGCAAAATCGCCCGTGCCTGGCACATCGTTATAACCATGTTTTACTGTACATGGTCATACATCTTAACACTCCTAACAGTTTGGATAAAATGATTTGATCTATTTGTAACTCTCATAGCAAATAAATTACGCTGAAAGGTGACTTTTATTTTTAAAAACAGAGTTCTTATGCACATAATTATTTATCTGATATCTAACTTGTATCTTCATGTCATACCTAGTCCAACATGGGCCTCCTGTATCATGCTGACATCGTTAGCACCGTCTCCAATGGCTGCCGTTACTGGTGTATGGTCGGCCACCTTCATCAGTTTCACCACCTACAAAGTCATAGCTAAAAGTAACAAACAGTCTGATTGGTTCTTAGGACAGTCTCAAGGGCATGACCTCAGTTCAACAAAGGAAAACTGCTTCTTGGGTAACTATGGGTATATAACTACATATGTATATAACTACCTGCTCCTTCATATGAGAATAGAAGACTGTTAACACTCACTAGACATGCAAGATGTAGGAAAATGTAAAAATAACCATTGGAACATTGTTGAATAAATAAATGGTGAACTTTTGAAATTCAATACATTACAGTGATGCTCTTATTCATAAACAGAAATGGTTAATCTGTCACATAACCAGTAAGAAGGTGCTTGTACAAACCTCTGCTTTCTGTAGAGGGGACATTCTACAGCACAGCACTGCCTCACACATTTGAAATAGTTAATCTGTCACATAACCAGTAAGCAGGTGCTTGTACAAACCTCTGCCTTCTGTAGAGGGGACATTCTACAGCACAGCACTGCCTCACACATCTGGCAAAGCTTCCTGAATATCTCTGTGTGTTCTCCCAGGGCAAAGGCCAGGCTGAAGCCGTCCACGATCAACACAAAGTGCTGACTAGAGGGACTGCGTGAAATACATCTGTAACAACATCGATTAAAAATAGTATTCCTTGAAAACTTCTTGTATGTTTCTAAACATGTACATCAATCAATTCTTAAAAAAAAAATCTGAAGTGAATCTGGTGATATGAAATTTCAGTTCATTATAACTAAGATTTATTTACATTCCTGCAAGTTTGAGATAGTGTATAAAATGTGGGGAATAGATACAGCCTTCTATTTTAACCCAAGGTTGCTTTAAATTCAAGTTCTTAATAAGTAAGTTTCAGACGAGAACTTTTTACATTTAATCATACACTTCACATTTCTGACATTATGGTAATTACATTACTCAGCTTATGTGGATTTTTGAAAGTTATGATTAATATTGAGACCGTATGAAATTTAGTTTTCTAGAAGGCCACACGAGTCTTCATTTTCCTCTGCCCCCCTGCATTATTTACCTGTGGATGTTTTTGCTGATCTCCTCTCCACACCTGGTGTAATCAGTACAGGTGAGTTTGGTGAGCCTGAGTTCCTCCATTCCGTCGTGGATGTGGCCGGCTGAGTAGCTGATGTTGACAGCAGTCTCCTCCTTATCCCCGGTAAGCACCCACACCTGTAACACAACCCAAACTATTTAAACTTATGTGTATACAATGTCTCTAGAACAATGATACACCTTCAACAGAACTATATACAGTTGAATTTTGGTATCTCAAACACTGATATCTCAAATACAATGGATATGTCAAAGTGATTTGTAAGTCCCAACTTCTTATACTTTAAGTAATTTACCCTTGATATATCAAATACTCCATACAATGTATCTCAAAGTTTTTAACCAGTCCCATTTAATTTGAGATAAGGAGGTTTGACTGTAATCTAAAATACAAACCATCAAAGTTATTCCATTCAATAAAACATATATCTATTTCTAGTGACTATTTCTACACATTTAAAGCACTTCAGCATATATGAAAGCAGAACTTTGAGCCTTGGAAAACATTATTTCCACTACCTTGATGCCGGCTTTGCAGAGCATGCTGATGGTTTCTGGGACGCCGTCTTGTAGGCGGTCCTCCACCGCCGTGGCTCCCAGAATGTGGAGATCTCTCTCTATGGCCTCAAAGGCTTCATTTAACTGAAAATACAAAGGAGTCCTTACCAGCTTACATGGATTGTAACAACAATATAAAATCATAACCAATTGGAAGGCTTCATTTAACTTCAAATGCAATAAGATGTCACCATCTCACACACGAGTTGTAAGAAAAAAAAATTATTATTAAGAAATGATCCAACAGAAGTTACAAAGATGTTTATGAAGCTGCAAAAAATTAAGATAATTTAGTCAGTATGGCCAGATTTATTTAAGCTAAAGTATGTATTATTTGTGATTAATTTCATACTTTTTCCTCCCGGCTGTCCATAGCATTCCTGGCTTCAGTCAGCATTTTATCAACAGCTTCATACTCTTTTTGTGTAAACACACGCTTGCCCAGGGCCAGAGTCCTCAGTCCTAGCTAAAAAAAAAAATTTCAACCAATGTAAATAAGATAAAACCATTCTCCAACAAATCAGGTCAAATGTGGCCATGCATTTGAAAGTTTGTAACTTACCACAGCATAGTCATGTATGTGGAGATTGGTTTTATCGATTTCACCTGAAGTCCCTATTTTCAGAACAGCTGTTTCTGCACCTTTGCATAGCAGGACAGTTTCATCTGTAATTACAAAAAACCAAAATTTGATAAAAGTTTGGTGACAAAAAATTCAACAAAAATATTCAAAATGATTGCAATTTTTAGCAAACTGAAAGTGAACCTTAAAACAACACTGCTACTCTACAGACCCTCTGTCGAATTCCTCTTGATCTGAACTTTGACCTTTACCCTCAATATAAGACAAGTAAACACTCAAAAACACCCACCCTTCTCTGTCTGTATGATGACACTCATTCTTTTCCTGGTGGCGTCAAACTCCAGAACATGAAGCAGCTTATACCGCCTCATCTCTCCGTGGAATGTCACCTCCAAATGGTTGTCTCTCATTCCATGGAAAACAACACCATACCTGAAGCAATGCATAAATTATTATTCTTGATTTCTTCATTCACAACCATTCACCAAATTATAATTGAGCTAAATAGTCGGGTTTAAGAGAATTTCATCTAAAGAGAAAATAAGTTGGAAAACTAGTCCTCGTTACCTGCGACACGCCTCGACGAAAGCCTTCTCATCAGGGGAGGAGGATTGGTACTCGTACTCCATCCCCGTGTGACTGTAGAGGGTGGATGCTCCCGTCTGATTGGCTTCGTGATGGTCCACCCTCACAGTGTGACAAAGGGCAAGTAACTCTAGGAATTCTTCTATCTCAGGCTGAAGAAAACCATTGAAACATGAACACTGATATAGTTATCAGTCATGGGCATTTTCCTGGTTCAACATGCCAAATTCTCAGTTATCAAAAAGTTCAGAACCAATAACTTTAATTATAACAGGCAATTAAGCAAACTCATTAAATTCTAGTACTTCCTGTACTCAAATCATGTGTATGCTATAAAACTTAAAATGTTAATGAGCTAAAAAAGCAGGCTATTCTAAATGTTTTCCCCTCCACAGCATGTTTTTAGTATTCGACTCACAGTGAGATGGATGACTGGAATGCTCTGGCCTCCTTCTGGAGACATTTCATGTAAATGGCCGCCCACTTCCATGAACTTGACAGCATTTATTGAGCACTGTCTGAACTGCATGTCATTTTCTGTAAGAGTGCCTGTCTTATCTGTAAACAGGTACTCCACCTACCAGGAAACAGAGAGGGTACATGCATCAGTTACAAATATCATACCAAAGATTCACAGGGTTCCTGAAGGTCATTTCATTTGATGATCAGTTACAATTGATATAAACATTCAGGAACAGATATCAAATAAGTCTGGAGAATTTAAGAGGCTAACTAAGCTCTTTTCAAAATGAATGAAGATAATGTATGATAAACATTGTAAATTTTAACAAAAATGTTTTTTTCTCTGTTACCTTCAAGGTCAATGGGTGAATATAAAACAAGGCTAAATTTCCGAATGTAAAAGAATCCCTTCTAAATTTGAAATAGCCCAAAGTCTATTTTAACTGTCAGTTGAAAAAAATACAATATGTGCTCAAGGAAAGACTTTGTTTGCTCCCCCTCCTTTGATCGCATCTCAAAACTGTTTAGCAGTCCCCACCTGTCCAAGCTCTTCATTGAGGTCAGATGTGTTGGCCTTGGCGGCAGTGTCCGTCTCTTCATCGTACATCTCTAGGTCCCACTGTAGATACAGCGACCCCACAAATTTCTGCACCTCTGCAAACAATGCATGAAATATGTTTGTTTTATCTAATGTACAGCATTATACCTGATCATTTAAACAACTTGATTACAGTCAATGATGCAGATTTTCATCTCATATTTCTTAATGAAAAATACATACCGGTATTTTAGTACCGGTAATTGTTCACTGAGAGTTGATAAATTTGTAGAATAAGTTTAATAATATGATTATTATCCATTGGATTCTGGTAGTCTACTCACCCACAGTAACATAGAGAGAGATAGGAATGATGTAGTTGTACAGAATCATGAAGGACAGGAAATCTGATATCACATGTCGTACCTGTCACATGCAAAAGAACCAATGAAATTTGAATCAGTAATGCTGTCATATAAATGTAAAATAATCACACAGATGTTGTCAAAATACACTCAAAATCTTCTGATTTGTGTTGGTACCAAAATGAGCTTTTGTTGTATAATTGTTCAGACTTAATCTACTCATTGGCAATGTACTTTTGTAGGTCAATACATCAACTTTAAGTTTTTGTTCCCAGTGAGTGGGCGTTGATTTCTATTGACTAGTACTTTCTTAACATATCTGACAGCTGAACAGAACTGCTATTTACATATAAGCTGTGTTTACAGCTGATCAATACTTGCATGTATTTTTGTTTGCAGTACATGTATTTCAGTTGTGTTAACAGTTGAGCATTAGTTGTATATTTCAGTTGTGTTTACAGTTGAGCATTAGTTTCAGAGAATCAGCTGAGGTTAACTTAAGGTAGCCGGTATCCTGACATGCATTCCATATACATGTTACACTGACACAGTTGTGTTTACAGTTGAGCAGTACTTGTATATTTCAGTTGTGTTTACAGTTGAGCATTAGTTGTATATTTCAGTTGTGTTTACAGTTGAGCATTAGTTGTATATTTCAGTTGTGTTTACAGTTGAGCAGTACTTGTATATTTCAGTTGTGTTTACAGTTGAGCAGTACTTGTATATTTCAATTGTGTTTACAGTTGAGCATTACTTGTATATTTCAGTTGTGTTTACAGTTGAGCAGTACTTGTATATTTCAGTTGTGTTTACAGTTGAGCAGTACTTGTATATTTCAGTTGTGTTTACAGTTGAGCAATACTTGTATATTTCAGTTGTGTTTACAGTTGAGCATTAGTTGTATATTTCAGTTGTGTTTACAGTTGAGCAGTACTTGTATATTTCAGTTGTGTTTACAGTTGAGCATTACTTGTATATTTCAGTTGTGTTTACAGTTGAGCAGTACTTACAGTCAAGCTCTGTCTGGCATCAGGTATGTACCACGGATTCCCTATCCTGTCCTGGCTCATGTACCAGTACGCTAAAACAGTACTCACTGTAGCTTCTATTAATAGTATCACAAGGAAAATGATAAGGTAGCTGTTCATACCCCTATAACAAGAAATAAGGTGGCTTGATAAATATCCTCTTTTAAAAACATGTAACAGCAGTTAAGGTATTGTGAAACAACAGAGCTTGAAATCATAATTATCAAATAATATAGCTATCAATAATTACAATACAGTACCTCTCAACACGAGAAAATTTGGTAATTTTAGCTTTGGAATTCAAAGCCATTTTGGTATCTGGACCCGTATATATTGCACAACCTAAAAATTGAAAAAATAAAATAAAATGATATAACAGAACAAATGCAAAATAGTTTTTATCTATGAAAAAAATATCAGAATTTGAATGAAATTATTCAGAAGTTGTGGAATTTGCAATATGAAAATTACTAACAAAATTATCACTTTGACCAATCATAATGCATCTAGTTTACCTTTATAAAAAGTTTGCAAAACTTGGTCAGTGGATTTTAAATATATATAACTAAACTTTCTTCATATAGAAGATACCCATGCAATTAAATCTAGAAATCTCAATACCATAAATGTAAGGTGTATTTTTTAGCCTTGCTCCCCTCAGTAGGACATTCTCTGGCCCCAGGGATTTTAAACAACTGTCTGAGTTGTTGTAAACAGTTATTCGACCAATGAATTTGTAGAGATCTGGAATCGGTTGCTCACATTCAATTGTGGCACAAAGATTTGTGAAATCACTCTCCTTCTGGAACTCACGAGTTTCAGGCACACAAAAATGAGTCTGAAATTTAATGATATAAAATATGGTCTTTTAATGAAAGATATAAGCTTTGGAATCATGACTCATATGGTGAAAACTAAATCTGGTTTATCAATGAATTAATTCAAAGAATAGTTTAAAAGATAAAGAAACCAATCAATTCACAATGTATATGGTGCTATGAGAGAATACAAAGTAAGCTAGTTGTCATTAATGTATCGGTACAGATTTTTAAAATATCTATCATAAGTGTAAGGCTATATTTCCCAGAACTTTGGTCTTACTTTTAAGTTGGTCTCCCCATCCAAGTTTGCTGTTGTGACATAACATTTTCCCTCCGGATCATATGAAGAGAGCATCACTAGATCACATGGAAAGCCTTGATTTACTTTCACTTTCACTATGTCTCCCACCTGTATCAAATAGAAAATTTAAATACATGTACTATACCGTAATACTGTAAATGCTTTCTGTGAATTTTCACAGTTCAACTAGATGTCATTTTGATACTAGTTAAATTTGTCAATATACACCATGTGCCAAGAATACAAGATTCATGATTTTTAAATAAGTTATAATACATTTATTGCACATTCAAAACTGTGTCATGTAGATTTGATTTTTCAAGTGTGGCAATTAATATGGAAACTCTGACGTTACTGTTAAATCATTTTTATTCGTGGAGGTCAATGTTTGTGGGTAGTCAAAATTTTCTTGGTTCAAGGGGACGTAATTTCGTTGGTAATGTAATCAGGATAATTTAAATAAATAATAAACAAAGGATTGTTGTATAGGTTTGTGGAGATGTAAATTCGTGGGCAAGGGTTACCCACGAAAGCCACGACCATTGCCCCCCCCCCCCCCCATGAACAATGATGATTCCACATTATATACAGTACTCATATAGTCTCTTGTAGTCTAATTATGACTAATTCTGGTGATCTATTTAATAGCCAATTGGTTTCTGTACATTTTGAAACATATTCAGTTCTGCATGACAAGTATTAGAGCTTTTATTATACTTACAAAAAAGCATATATGCTAATTGATCAGTTCAAAATGACCTGAATTGTGACCAACTATTAAAAAATTGCTTTTAGCATTGCAATTGGCTATAAAGCTTCCCTGTGTAATTCACCAAGGCACTTACATGTAGTTTATCTGATTAAATCTGAGATCAAATTAAATCTGATCTATTGTCAAATGACTTGTTTGTTTTCTACTTTCCACTATATGACAGTGTATGTACCTTGATATTTTGTGCCTTGACTTGGGTGAGCTGGCCGTTATGGACGATGAACGCCTTTCTGTTGTTGACCTCATTGTCTGCTTTGTGACGTAACCAGTCCTCATAGCCCTGCCGGAAATAAATCTATGATTAGCTCGGCAAAAAATACTGTAATCACATCACAAGATCTACATCTCTGGCTTTAGGGGTAAATATCAAAGTTCAATGTTTAACAACAAAACTGTATTCTTATAGTCTTCATCTAGAACCACTAATCCATCCACACCCCTCAGCCTCACCCCCACTCCCTTCCCCCATCCCCACTCCCACCCCATCCCCCCCCCCACTTCTACCCCATCCCACCCAATTCAACCCCCCCCCCCCACCCAAAAAAAAAAAAATAATTATTACAAATAATTATAGAATCTTGAATCACTTTTGATTTCAAGGATTTATATTTATTGCATAATATATATCCATTTTTTATTTTTTATTCATAAAAAAACATTCGAAAGTACCAATAATATAAAGTCTTGTGAACAATAATAACTGATTTTCATAATGTAAAATGACTTGGTGAAACGTGCGCTCTTTAACCCATCCCCTCCTATATACTTTTATCAAACTTTGATCACTTTTAAATTTTTATCTAAACCTTGTTATTGTCTGCTCATGACAAACTAATCAAGTGTTTAAAATAAATAAGGAAGATTTAGATATCAATTTTGTTTTCAGTACACAAAATATTAACTGCGATCGCAGACTGAGTTCTGTGTGGGCAATTGTTCACGGTTTGTTTATTGTTAATGCTCCTTTAAACCAACCATACAGAACTCCCCTTTTTGATGTTGAAATCTAGCCTGACTCTCTTTCCCTATCTGTGATTCATGACTAAAAGATGTGAATTGTAACTTGTTTACAATAAAAAAAAATTGAGCATTATGATATGTACACAAAAAGTACGATATGACTGACTGGGATCGGAAAATAAATAAAGCTAACAAAAAGAAACCTGTCATCATTGAAAACAGATGCTCATCTATACAAAAAATCTAATAAAAATTGCCAATTCAATATCACTTGAATTCTCTTGTACTGCTTCTGTAAACAAAACAGACAGAAAGATGTCTGTAGAAAACAGATGCTCTGAATTTGTACTGATACAGAGAAGAATAAAAAGTTCTTCTGACAGGCCCTAAACAGATTAATGATTGTGTACAAGGAGTGTCTGTCAGACTTAGTATGTGGATGTATCGACAACTTAGCCATCAAATCTCTCTCTCTCTCTCTCTCTCTCTCTCTCCCTCTCTCTCTCATCATCTTAACATACTAAGTCTATGTATATCCAATTCAATATTGTCTGAAATTTAAATCAATCAGGACTTATTGGAAACCCTCAGAGAAATTGAAACCTTGACACCCTATTTGATGAGATGAAGTAACATGTTAAAAAAATTGAATTCAAATTGCCAGAGATTTTTTTTCCTGATTACATTCTCCAATGTTGAGTGATATAAACATTTCCAATAGAACACTATTGACAATCAACAAATGGAGAAAAAAATGCACTTAGCATGAAGTTATGACATACATTAGAGCTTTCAAATGTTTTTGATTTTAATTTTTTTAGAATTAATTTTTTTATCAAACCAAAAATAAAAATTTTATGACACTGATTATCATAGGGACTTATAATTATGGATTTGCAAACATGTGAACCAATTACAGAGCAAAATCACAATTATCTCAAAATGGAATATTGACTTGATGGTATTGAAAAGTGTTTGTTAGTCTATGCCATGGTGTTACATCACTTGAACAAGTACATTAACACTATTTCTCACCTCTCCCTTAGCTTAAGGTAGTTAAAAGGTGTTACGAAAATAGAAAATGAATTTTACACTTCACAAAATCAAATGACAGTCAGTGGTCATTTTCGTGGCCAATCTTGAATGTGTCTGATGATGAAGCTTCAATGTAACACCTGGATTCTCACCTGTTTGATGGCGGTGACAGTGACTACAAAAACCAGGGGAGCAATGCTGGTGGCTGGACTAACCGGGCTGTCGATGATTAACTGAAAAACAACTCACAGATAATTAACTGATTAACTACAACACAACTACAGACTACTAATTAACTGAAAAACAACTAAAGGGTAACTACCTGATGAACTATAAAACAACTAAAGGTAACTACTACTACCTCATTAACTGAAAGACAACTACTGGTAACTACCTCAGCCTGATTAACTTAAAAACAACAACAGATAACTACATGATTAACTGAAACACAACTACAGGTAACTACCTGATTAACCAAAAAACAACTAAAGGTGATTACCTGTTTAGCTGAAAGACAACTAAAGGTAACTACCTCATTAGCTGAAAGGCAACTAAAGGTAACTACCTAATTAGCTGAAAGACAACTAAAGGTAACTACCTCATTAGCTGAAAGACAACTAAAGGTAACTACCTGATTAACTGAAAAACAACCACAGGTAACTACCTGATACTAACACACAACCACAGGTAACTACCTGATTAACTCAAACACAACTACTGATAACTACTGATTAACTGAACCACAACTACTGGTAATTACTGCTTAACTGAAACACAACAAATAGGAACTACCAGATTAACTAGGACCCAATTACATAAAACAATCAGATTAACTGAAACACAACTACAAGAAACTACCTTTACCCTCAAAAATTTATATTACTGATAAAATATATATAAATATACATAATGTGGTTATTTTTTTATCTAGAAACTTTTTTGATAAAAAAAATTACGGTAATGTTATGTAACAAATCAAAATCTACTGATATCATACCTAGCGATTCCCTTTAGCTACTAGTATATTTACTCAATAAAATCCACCAATTGTAAAACTTGTTTAAAATTTGTACACCGAATAATAAATTATTCATTAATCTTGTAAGGTTCAAAACCACTTGATCATTATTAAAGTCTTATTTTAAGAGGGGATGATGCTCTGTTACATAAAAAGGCTTCAAACTGTGCTGTTCTTCAGTAAATCTAATACTCATGCAAATAAAGGAAAATGGTTGAAATTGAGATTTCAATGCTGGATTGTAAATCTCTTACTTTCCCCCATAAATTCCTCTCCCCTGTTACAACCTGTGATTTTATCTAGTTAATGGCAACTTTAAACCCTGGCTCCCATAAACTACCCCCCTCTTCAATGTTTAAATGCTCCTCAGCAAGCAATTGTTGCTGACTTTCTCCATCATAACAAACTTTCCGCTGGGTGATTGATGGCCTGTCAATGTGTAGAACAAGAGGAATGGTCCTACATAACTACTGGTTTTCCCCAAGAACCAACAAGGCATTACTGGAAAGCCTAGTTCTTCGTAATCAAGAGAGTGGGAATTTCTAGCATCATCACACATAAATTTTGTACATATATTTTTACTCGAACTGCTTGAGCATGAGACTAGAGAGTTCATTCACAATTTAAATCAAGCAACTACTCATACACATTAGGAAGAACTGGAATTATCTTAATGAGTAAGATTGATGCAGAACAGGATCAAATGTCTGAAGCCCAATGCAGTTTACCTTAAATTTATACGGGTATAAGATATATAGGTAGCTAACAAGGACTTCAATTTTCAGCTCTTCTCCAACAATTAAAATTTAGTTTGTTTTAGTGTTCTTTATTTCAGGAAAACTTCAAAATGTTCACTGTCTAGTTAACAAACTGATGGTGTGATCAATTGTCTAATGCACAATATCAGTTGGAATGCATACATCTTGCTTTTTTAAATTAGATTTTAAAAACATGTTTTGTTTCCAATATCTGTGCTTTCAGGTTTGAACCTTATATATGTGAAATTTTTAGCCACCATGCATCCTATTTTGTACACAATGCAATTCTCAAGCTTCAAAAATTTCAATAAGGGTCTCTTTAACATTCTAAATTGCCCAAAAAATCAATCATTGTCAAAACTTAAGTATTACTTATTACGATGACATGCTTATAACTCCAAAACTGACCCCTTGGCCTAAATTCAGTTTTCCTCGAGAAAAAAAACTCAGATTAAGAAACTACAGAGTTCACGCATATGAATAAACAGATGAAATCTGTGTTTTGATAGATGAGTTACAATATACATGTATTGTACATTTTGTGAAGTGAGATGGATAATATGATAATCAGAATAAACAGACAACTTGAGATATTCCATGTCCAGTGTGTACCTATATCATATGTATATTATCTCGATCTCCACCTGTCTGAGGTTAAGTCGAGCTCTGATAGCTGACCAAACTGACCTCTGATAAAGGCTGAGATAAGGAATTAAGATAAACTATCCACACACTTCAAGACACTTCATATTACAGCAGACAAGCTGACCTGTATCTTGTTTCTGTTTCATTGCGCAACTAGGGGCGCCATTTCAATTAAGTTGCTATGCCCTTGAAATAGTAATCTATGTATTTCAGAGTGAAAAAAATAAATATGGGCAGGAAATGATGAGGAGAGGCACTTCTACAAAGAATCATTATCACATTCTGTTGACTGCAGTTATGAGATGTCAAGTACATCTAATGCATCAACATACTGTGTGTGTATGTATATAAATTCAGTATTGTTACAATACCGGTACTTGTAAAACCCCAGCAATGATCAATATTTATATGAGAAAAGTGCTTGATAATTTTTATGTAATTTTATATAAAAAAGAGTATATTAAATTACAACAGATTTATATGAAATATAATAAAATGCCTGTTGGCATAGAAACCCGTTATCGGTATATAATAATAATAATAATAGTTTATTTCCAATTTTGGGCCCAGAGGGCATACAAGATTACAGATATTAAATAGAAATGCCTGATACATTGTTCTGGTTTATTTCAAAGCTTTATACAGTTATGATTTGGAAGACCCACACAAGTATATGGGTATAAAACCCGGTATTTCCATTTACACATACCTTGAACGTTTTTTATTAATGATCAAACCATTATTTTTCTTTAACTATTTATATAATTAATACAAGACAATGTAAAAGCAGAACTACTGTAAACCAATTTTTATAAGCGGCGACTTTATTTAGCGATTAACTGCTTAATTTGATAATCATAAAGCAGAAAAATTCATTCCCCCAAAAACCAATACTAAATCACAAATCCATGAAATATTATCCCCACAAAAAGTATCTCTATAGCATGCTCGTTTGTCTCACTGCCATATACCTGTATAATTCCCACACACAGGAAGTAAAAGTTGGCTATTCTTCTGAACTGTTCAAACAAATTCTTTGGTATAAAGTTCCAAGCTGTGTACTGAAAGTAAAAAAGTTTATAGAGTCATCTACATATTCATAAATGTCCTCAAATCTATCCAATCAAAGTACTGTAATCTCTGTATGCTGGGAAATATTCACTCCTTTTTAATTTTCACCCCCTTCGCCCTCGTCAGCAGGTGAATTTAAGACTGGACGAATTCCATTGTCTCAAAATATCTAACCTTAAAACACTATTTTGTCTGGGGGAATTCAAGACAAGGTGAAACCATTTATAATTGAAGAAGGGTGAAAATACATGTAACAAGGGGCAAAAATAACCTTGTATACAGATTTAAAAATAAGAATTTCTTTCTTTCAATGATAAGCTAAAGTTATACTACATGTAACAATACCTACACATGCACATGACATTATTTTCATTACACTTTTGCTTTTTATGTCCATTTTATGAATGTTATTAAATTACATGTACCATAGGTATAAATTCAACAGCTATTCAATTTATATGAGTAACTACAGAATTTATTATAGCACTGAATCATGATTTTTTGAAGTATACACTCTCATAACTGCAGCGGTGTGTGCATACAAATTGAGTAACGCGCGTTGGCGCATTATGAAAATTTGTATGCACACACCGCGGCAGTTATGAGAGTGTATACTTCAAAAAATCATGATTTAATGCTTATATTTACATTTTTTTTAACTTCTTGCCTTGTCTGCAAATGTGATTTATACCTTAAAATTCCTATCTTATCCTAAGGGTAAGTTAATATTAATGGAAGAGCCACAGTAACAGCCACAAGCGTGAACTTTGATTTTCGCTTGTGACGTTGCAGTTTACAGCGTTCAACGTTTGTGACGTCATAATAAAACTCGTCAATTTGACCTTTGACTACTTGTTGCATTTAGAGGCATTTGAAGATCACCGAATCTAATGGAAAAACACAGTAAAGTGTAAATATATAAGTATAAACTGGTTTTGACTGTTTATACTTTATAAACCATGTTCAAACAAGGTTTATTTGAGTATAAATTCTGTAGCTATATTGTATTTATTCATTTGTGTTCAATTATTCATCATCACGAACAGAAAGAGAGATGAATTTCTATCATAAATGACTATAAATTGTAAATAATATATTAATACTTTTTTCAGGGTGATTCAATTAAAATAGTGAAAAAACCAATGAACTAGCTCGTTACTTACTTACTTTAGAGTTCTCTTCATGCCTTGAGCACATAAGGCTTTGAACTACGTATAGCCCCTTACCTTTGAGGACACCGCCTAGTTACGTACATCCCCTCACCTTTGAGGACATCGCCCTGTTGTGAACAGCCCTTTACCTTTGAGGACATCACCCTTTTGTCGTGATAGTAATCTTGATTGTAAGTGTACACCCCTTACCCTTGAGGACACCGCCCTGTTGTGTACAGTCCCTTACCTTTGAGGACACCACCCTGTTGTTGGGGTATTGATGATGAATGTATGTGTACGGCCCTTACCTTTGAGGACACCACCCTGTTGTTGGGGTATTGATGATGAATGTATGTGTATGCCCCTTACCTTTGAGGACACCACCCTGTTGTTGAGGTATTGATGGTCAATGTGTTTGTACAGCCCTTACCTTTGAGGACACCACCCTGTTGTTGAGGTATTGATAATGAATGTATGTGTACAGTCTCTTACCTTTGAGGACACAACCCTGTTGTTGGGGTAGTGATGGTCAATGTGTTTGTACAGCCCCTTACCTTTGAGGACACCACCCTGTTGTTGGGGTATTGATGGTGAATGTATGTGTATGGCCCTTACCTTTGAGGACACCACCCTGTTGTTGGGGTATTGATGATGAATGTATGTGTATGCCCCTTACCTTTGAGGGCACCACCCTGTTGTTGGGGTAGTGATGGTCAATGTGTTTGTACAGCCCCTTACCTTTGAGGACACCACCCTGTTGTTGGGGTATTGATGGTGAATGTATGTGTATGGCCCTTACCTTTGAGGACACCACCCTGTTGTTGGGGTAGTGATGATGCTGGTGAATGGCGACCTCTGGGCTCTCACTCGGGGAAGGTTTGTTATCCACATAGATTGTCCTGTCTGTTGGCAACTCTCTCTTGAAGCAGTCCTTTAAAAAGAAGCTCAATTAATTCCATCCACTGGCAATATGATAATGAATATCAAAAGTTAAAATCAGGTGTTTGTGTATAATTACCGGTACTCAGTAAATTAGGTATATATAGACCCTAAGATCAATCAATATTTAATTTAGTTAATATATACTTGCCACCTCAAGAAGAAATTGATTACCATAAGACAACTATTTTACCTTTCTTTTCATTTTACTCCTTCATACCATTAGTTTCACTCAATTTCAGTATTAGCTAGGTGTACACTTAAGCTTTTTCCAAATGTGGAAAATCCATAATTCCCTTTTAAACATCCTGTTCTTTTTATAAAGGTATACACAGTAAACAGGAAATGTGTATAAAATAAGAAATATCTTTTCCTTGCAGGTCTGAAAACTTTACAGATATCTTTCAGATATTAGACATTAGAGAATTTAGAAACAGGATGATATAAAACTAACACTGTCCACGCATGTTGACCAATGACTCACCATTTGGAGAGCACCGAAAAACAATAATCACAAAATCAAAGTCTGCAGACAGCTAGAATACAGGTATGTACAAATCTATCAAATTGATTTCACAGGTAGATACAACAATTTATGTACATCTGTAGTAATTAAAAGCAACACCAACATCATTTCAGCTTATTTTCTCGAGGCAAGATAACTGTGGTATGACACACGCATAGACTGGACACTCAATCACACTACAGGGTCTACATAAAAACCTTTACAAACAATACTCTGTTCAGCTGATAGACTCACTTAACAAGCTTAAAGGATGGTGACAGTTTGTTGACAGAGAGATGAGAGGGGGTCATTTTACAAATTTACAATGCATACACCTTCATGTAAGTACTTGTAAGATATTTACCATGTAATGCAATCAGGTATTAGTATTGTACTCAGAGCAATGTCTGGGAATGTTGCTTTTAGTCTTACATGCACACACAATAAATACCAAAGTATAAACAATCTACATTTGTTATAGAATTAAAAAAAAAATAAAGAAAGGTACCAATAAAATTAATATTTATTCAATAAATACTACTGTAAAAAGTGCAATGATTGACTTTACATATCTAAATAATCCCACACTTTATGTCGGACTCCTTAAACATCTTCATCTACTACCATGTATTGAAGATTTAGCAATCACCTGAATGTTTGAAAGCAGATATGTAAAATTTTCATAATATACCTATACTAACTTTAACTTTCAAACTCTCAAAAGAAACATTACCTAACATTAAACAGCTGCTTACTTGTTTAGGCATTAAGTTACACCTGACCCGAGCGTAAGCCATCAAATCTTGATTACATTCAGAGAAAAAAGGCCCTGTGTGATTTGAACCCAAGTCCTTTGAATTTCTAGTCAAGCGTTCCACCTCCTGAGTTTTTCTGCCACTGCATGTTTATAATCATCAAACTAGGATGAACACCACATTCACATACCCGTGAATGTGTACTTACTATAATGTGCATTATACAACAAAATAATGCAATAATTGAAACAGGATTCAATGCTTACTTATAGTTATACAGAGCTGCAACTCATAATCATTGCATGTAGGACTCTGGAACATGCATTGTCTGAAATTGCATGCATTGTCTGAGTTTACACATTACAGGATATAATTAGAAGGGAAAAAAGATTTAATGAGCTTTAATTAAAGTCTGGATTATTTTCTTTTTGTGCTAATGTCAAGGAGGAGCATTGTTTCTTATGAAATAATGTTAATGTGGCCCAAATAATCAACTGCATATCTTACCAAATTACAGATGAATTTGAGTAACAATGCATGGGGCTGCATACCAGTACATGTTTAGTAATACAAATAAACTTCAAAGTGTTGTTATCTTGGTTTATGCAAATGTTTTCTGCTTCTAACTTTTAACTGTATTTGAATATAAATCAAAAGAAGTTGTATTATATTCCCAGGTATTTTCATATAAGTTACATGCAATGTTTGAGCATTCTTGACCATCAGAGTTGTAATGGGAAATATATTTTAAAAAGTATATAGAGATTTTCATTTCGTTAACAACTGGAGACCACAAAACTTGAAGGATTAGAGTTCTTCATTTTGCATACTTCTAAGACAAAGTGATTGTCTGATGACTCCATACAAGTGTATGTTATAATTATTGTAAAAGAAACATTAGTTATTAGATTTTTTACATATTTTTCTATCATAACAGCAAATTCATAAATTTCGATGCTTACAGAAATTGTTATATAATTCATTATTCATATCAATCCAAAATCATGTAATATATAAGTTAGTTTGCTGCACTTGTAAGAAATATCATGGATAATGATTTTGAAAATTTTAGAAAAGGAGAATTAAGTTCAAAATATCACAAATTAAATAGAAACATTCATAATCCTGTAAATTCCAACATTTACAGCATCCTTGTATGAAATCATTATATTATAATCCAGAGGATGTGTCCTCCTCTTAATGACAGAATCTGCCAAAACTCCCTGGTCTCTGTGTAAGACATTGCTTATATTGTAGTTGCAGAGAAACACATTTAAAGTTGCTTGATTTGTTTATTGTTTTTTTTTGGGGGGGGGGGGGGGGGCATTACATACAGTATCAAATAATTTCCATACAGACCAATTATCTTAAAAATTACGTTATAGACTTTCACCTTTTGGCACCAGCAGAATTGGTCTATTTTCAAAGACAAATATTCAAAGTAAATAATTTAAAGATAATTTCTGTATGGAAATACAAAAAAAAAACAAGCAATCATGTGTCATGCATATTAACAAAAGGAAAGTAGTTTGATTCATCCTCGATTAATGGGGTTTATTCAGCCCACATGTATCAAGTGAAACAAATTTCAGAAAGGTTTAAAAGTGGAAAAATGTACACAGAATAATCTTGATTTGTCTCAACTTTTTTGTAAGCTATTTTAATATCTCTATGGCATATGACATACTGGCACTGTACCAGTTATCGGCTAAAATTTAACGTTTTCTTTTCGTACTTCCTTATTTCTTGATATTTTTTAATAAAACTTGACATGCTTTAAATGGTATACTCCTTGTTTATGCACCTGTTAGGTTGAATCATTATTTAGAACCCAAAACATCTTTGTGTGTGCTTTTTAGCACGCCCCGAATTTACCGAGTTTTTACAATTTACTGTACCAGTTATCGGCTTCGCGATAATAACATAGTAAAATCCCTGTACATGTTGAATTGATACTCTACAAAATGTAATTTGAATTATACCTCTTTTGGGGTCAGACTAAAGTTCGTAGGGGTTATGATGCATAAACAAATCTCATAAAATTATTCGTTTGTTATCATACGGTAATACACAAAATCGTAGACTATTCAATGCATAATATTGTGCAATCAGGCGTTCAACTGCGCTATGAATCGCACAGAAATTAGTGAATTCCTTTTGTTTCTACATGTTATATGTATT